>NW_027368288.1:0-50916 GCF_046119375.1 Phyllobates terribilis | reverse complement strand
ATACCAGAAATGTTTGAAGCTACTGACTGAATGAAAGGAGCTGGCATCTCACTCTCTTTGAATCTTCTTTATCATGCTAGGATTAACAGGAAAAAGCAAAAAATTTCAGAATTGCACCTTGCAATGTGGAGATATTACTGTTTGTGCATTTACAATATTCATTGATTTTTGCCATTGAAAAACGTCCAGAAATGTTTGAAGCTACTGACTGAATGAAAGGAGCTGGCATCTCACTCTCTTTGAATCTTCTTTATCATGCTAGGATTAACAGGAAAAAGCTAAAAATTTCAGAATTGCACCTTGCAATGTGGAGATATTACTGTTTGTGCATTTACAATATTCATTGATTTTTGCCATTGAAAAACATGTTTTTCATATACCAGAAATGTTTGAAGCTACTGACTGAATGAAAGGAGCTGGCATCTCACTCTCTTTGAATCTTCTTTATCATGCTAGGATTAACAGGAAAAAGCAAAAAATTTCAGAATTGCACCGTGCAATGTGGAGATATTACTGTTTGTGCATTTACAATATTCATTGATTTTTGCCATTGAAAAACATGTTTTTCATATACCAGAAATGTTTGAAGCTACTGACTGAATGAAAGGAGCTGGCATCTCACTCTCTTTGAATCTTCTTTATCATGCTAGGATTAGCAGGAAAAAGCAATAAATTTCAGAATTGCACCGTGCAATGTGGAGATATTACTGTTTGTGCATTTACAATATTCATTGATTTTTGCCATTGAAAAACATGTTTTTCATATACCAGAAATGTTTGAAGCTACTGACTGAATGAAAGGAGCTGGCATCTCACTCTCTTTGAATCTTCTTTATCATGCTAGGATTAGCAGGAAAAAGCAAAAAATTTCAGAATTGCACCTTGCAATGTGGAGATATTACTGTTTGTGCATTTACAATATTCATTGATTTTTGCCATTGAAAAACATGTTTTTCATATACCAGAAATGTTTGAAGCTACTGACTGAATGAAAGGAGCTGGCATCTCACTCTCTTTGAATCTTCTTTATCATGCTAGGATTAACAGGAAAAAGCAAAAAATTTCAGAATTGCACCTTGCAATGTGGAGATATTACTGTTTGTGCATTTACAATATTCATTGATTTTTGCCATTGAAAAACGTTTTTCATATACCCCAGAAATGTTTGAAGCTACTGACTGAATGAAAGGAGCTGGCATCTCACTCTCTTTGAATCTTCTTTATCATGCTAGGATTAGCAGGAAAAAGCAAAAAATTTCAGAATTGCACCGTGCAATGTGGAGATATTACTGTTTGTGCATTTACAATATTCATTGATTTTTGCCATTGAAAAACATGTTTTTCATATACCAGAAATGTTTGAAGCTACTGACTGAATGAAAGGAGCTGGCATCTCACTCTCTTTGAATCTTCTTTATCATGCTAGGATTAACAGGAAAAAGCTAAAAATTTCAGAATTGCACCTTGCAATGTGGAGATATTACTGTTTGTGCATTTACAATATTCATTGATTTTTGCCATTGAAAAACATGTTTTTCATATACCAGAAATGTTTGAAGCTACTGACTGAATGAAAGGAGCTGGCATCTCACTCTCTTTGAATCTTCTTTATCATGCTAGGATTAGCAGGAAAAAGCAAAAAATTTCAGAATTGCACCTTGCAATGTGGAGATATTACTGTTTGTGCATTTACAATATTCATTGATTTTTGCCATTGAAAAACATGTTTTTCATATACCAGAAATGTTTGAAGCTACTGACTGAATGAAAGGAGCTGGCATCTCACTCTCTTTGAATCTTCTTTATCATGCTAGGATTAGCAGGAAAAAGCAAAAATTTCAGAATTGCACCTTGCAATGTGGAGATATTACTGTTTGTGCATTTACAATATTCATTGATTTTTGCCATTGAAAAACGTCCAGAAATGTTTGAAGCTACTGACTGAATGAAAGGAGCTGGCATCTCACTCTCTTTGAATCTTCTTTATCATGCTAGGATTAGCAGGAAAAAGCAAAAAATTTCAGAATTGCACCGTGCAATGTGGAGATATTACTGTTTGTGCATTTACAATATTCATTGATTTTTGCCATTGAAAAACATGTTTTTCATATACCAGAAATGTTTGAAGCTACTGACTGAATGAAAGGAGCTGGCATCTCACTCTCTTTGAATCTTCTTTATCATGCTAGGATTAACAGGAAAAAGCTAAAAATTTCAGAATTGCACCTTGCAATGTGGAGATATTACTGTTTGTGCATTTACAATATTCATTGATTTTTGCCATTGAAAAACATGTTTTTCATATACCAGAAATGTTTGAAGCTACTGACTGAATGAAAGGAGCTGGCATCTCACTCTCTTTGAATCTTCTTTATCATGCTAGGATTAGCAGGAAAAAGCAAAAAATTTCAGAATTGCACCTTGCAATGTGGAGATATTACTGTTTGTGCATTTACAATATTCATTGATTTTTGCCATTGAAAAACATGTTTTTCATATACCAGAAATGTTTGAAGCTACTGACTGAATGAAAGGAGCTGGCATCTCACTCTCTTTGAATCTTCTTTATCATGCTAGGATTAGCAGGAAAAAGCAAAAAATTTCAGAATTGCACCGTGCAATGTGGAGATATTACTGTTTGTGCATTTACAATATTCATTGATTTTTGCCATTGAAAAACGTCCAGAAATGTTTGAAGCTACTGACTGAATGAAAGGAGCTGGCATCTCACTCTCTTTGAATCTTCTTTATCATGCTAGGATTAACAGGAAAAAGCTAAAAATTTCAGAATTGCACCGTGCAATGTGGAGATATTACTGTTTGTGCATTTACAATATTCATTGATTTTTGCCATTGAAAAACATGTTTTTCATATACCAGAAATGTTTGAAGCTACTGACTGAATGAAAGGAGCTGGCATCTCACTCTCTTTGAATCTTCTTTATCATGCTAGGATTAACAGGAAAAAGCTAAAAATTTCAGAATTGCACCTTGCAATGTGGAGATATTACTGTTTGTGCATTTACAATATTCATTGATTTTTGCCATTGAAAAACGTCCAGAAATGTTTGAAGCTACTGACTGAATGAAAGGAGCTGGCATCTCACTCTCTTTGAATCTTCTTTATCATGCTAGGATTAGCAGGAAAAAGCAAAAAATTTCAGAATTGCACCGTGCAATGTGGAGATATTACTGTTTGTGCATTTACAATATTCATTGATTTTTGCCATTGAAAAACGTCCAGAAATGTTTGAAGCTACTGACTGAATGAAAGGAGCTGGCATCTCACTCTCTTTGAATCTTCTTTATCATGCTAGGATTAGCAGGAAAAAGCAAAAAATTTCAGAATTGCACCTTGCAATGTGGAGATATTACTGTTTGTGCATTTACAATATTCATTGATTTTTGCCATTGAAAAACGTCCAGAAATGTTTGAAGCTACTGACTGAATGAAAGGAGCTGGCATCTCACTCTCTTTGAATCTTCTTTATCATGCTAGGATTAACAGGAAAAAGCTAAAAATTTCAGAATTGCACCTTGCAATGTGGAGATATTACTGTTTGTGCATTTACAATATTCATTGATTTTTGCCATTGAAAAACATGTTTTTCATATACCAGAAATGTTTGAAGCTACTGACTGAATGAAAGGAGCTGGCATCTCACTCTCTTTGAATCTTCTTTATCATGCTAGGATTAACAGGAAAAAGCTAAAAATTTCAGAATTGCACCTTGCAATGTGGAGATATTACTGTTTGTGCATTTACAATATTCATTGATTTTTGCCATTGAAAAACATGTTTTTCATATACCAGAAATGTTTGAAGCTACTGACTGAATGAAAGGAGCTGGCATCTCACTCTCTTTGAATCTTCTTTATCATGCTAGGATTAACAGGAAAAAGCAAAAAATTTCAGAATTGCACCGTGCAATGTGGAGATATTACTGTTTGTGCATTTACAATATTCATTGATTTTTGCCATTGAAAAACATGTTTTTCATATACCAGAAATGTTTGAAGCTACTGACTGAATGAAAGGAGCTGGCATCTCACTCTCTTTGAATCTTCTTTATCATGCTAGGATTAGCAGGAAAAAGCAAAAAATTTCAGAATTGCACCGTGCAATGTGGAGATATTACTGTTTGTGCATTTACAATATTCATTGATTTTTGCCATTGAAAAACATGTTTTTCATATACCAGAAATGTTTGAAGCTACTGACTGAATGAAAGGAGCTGGCATCTCACTCTCTTTGAATCTTCTTTATCATGCTAGGATTAGCAGGAAAAAGCAAAAAACTTCAGAATTGCACCTTGCAATGTGGAGATATTACTGTTTGTGCATTTACAATATTCATTGATTTTTGCCATTGAAAAACATGTTTTTCATATACCAGAAATGTTTGAAGCTACTGACTGAATGAAAGGAGCTGGCATCTCACTCTCTTTGAATCTTCTTTATCATGCTAGGATTAGCAGGAAAAAGCAAAAAATTTCAGAATTGCACCGTGCAATGTGGAGATATTACTGTTTGTGCATTTACAATATTCATTGATTTTTGCCATTGAAAAACGTCCAGAAATGTTTGAAGCTACTGACTGAATGAAAGGAGCTGGCATCTCACTCTCTTTGAATCTTCTTTATCATGCTAGGATTAGCAGGAAAAAGCAAAAAATTTCAGAATTGCACCGTGCAATGTGGAGATATTACTGTTTGTGCATTTACAATATTCATTGATTTTTGCCATTGAAAAACATGTTTTTCATATACCAGAAATGTTTGAAGCTACTGACTGAATGAAAGGAGCTGGCATCTCACTCTCTTTGAATCTTCTTTATCATGCTAGGATTAACAGGAAAAAGCTAAAAATTTCAGAATTGCACCTTGCAATGTGGAGATATTACTGTTTGTGCATTTACAATATTCATTGATTTTTGCCATTGAAAAACATGTTTTTCATATACCAGAAATGTTTGAAGCTACTGACTGAATGAAAGGAGCTGGCATCTCACTCTCTTTGAATCTTCTTTATCATGCTAGGATTAGCAGGAAAAAGCAAAAAATTTCAGAATTGCACCTTGCAATGTGGAGATATTACTGTTTGTGCATTTACAATATTCATTGATTTTTGCCATTGAAAAACATGTTTTTCATATACCAGAAATGTTTGAAGCTACTGACTGAATGAAAGGAGCTGGCATCTCACTCTCTTTGAATCTTCTTTATCATGCTAGGATTAGCAGGAAAAAGCAAAAAATTTCAGAATTGCACCGTGCAATGTGGAGATATTACTGTTTGTGCATTTACAATATTCATTGATTTTTGCCATTGAAAAACGTCCAGAAATGTTTGAAGCTACTGACTGAATGAAAGGAGCTGGCATCTCACTCTCTTTGAATCTTCTTTATCATGCTAGGATTAACAGGAAAAAGCTAAAAATTTCAGAATTGCACCGTGCAATGTGGAGATATTACTGTTTGTGCATTTACAATATTCATTGATTTTTGCCATTGAAAAACATGTTTTTCATATACCAGAAATGTTTGAAGCTACTGACTGAATGAAAGGAGCTGGCATCTCACTCTCTTTGAATCTTCTTTATCATGCTAGGATTAACAGGAAAAAGCTAAAAATTTCAGAATTGCACCTTGCAATGTGGAGATATTACTGTTTGTGCATTTACAATATTCATTGATTTTTGCCATTGAAAAACATGTTTTTCATATACCAGAAATGTTTGAAGCTACTGACTGAATGAAAGGAGCTGGCATCTCACTCTCTTTGAATCTTCTTTATCATGCTAGGATTAACAGGAAAAAGCTAAAAATTTCAGAATTGCACCTTGCAATGTGGAGATATTACTGTTTGTGCATTTACAATATTCATTGATTTTTGCCATTGAAAAACATGTTTTTCATATACCAGAAATGTTTGAAGCTACTGACTGAATGAAAGGAGCTGGCATCTCACTCTCTTTGAATCTTCTTTATCATGCTAGGATTAGCAGGAAAAAGCAAAAAATTTCAGAATTGCACCTTGCAATGTGGAGATATTACTGTTTGTGCATTTACAATATTCATTGATTTTTGCCATTGAAAAACATGTTTTTCATATACCAGAAATGTTTGAAGCTACTGACTGAATGAAAGGAGCTGGCATCTCACTCTCTTTGAATCTTCTTTATCATGCTAGGATTAGCAGGAAAAAGCAAAAAATTTCAGAATTGCACCGTGCAATGTGGAGATATTACTGTTTGTGCATTTACAATATTCATTGATTTTTGCCATTGAAAAACGTCCAGAAATGTTTGAAGCTACTGACTGAATGAAAGGAGCTGGCATCTCACTCTCTTTGAATCTTCTTTATCATGCTAGGATTAACAGGAAAAAGCTAAAAATTTCAGAATTGCACCGTGCAATGTGGAGATATTACTGTTTGTGCATTTACAATATTCATTGATTTTTGCCATTGAAAAACATGTTTTTCATATACCAGAAATGTTTGAAGCTACTGACTGAATGAAAGGAGCTGGCATCTCACTCTCTTTGAATCTTCTTTATCATGCTAGGATTAACAGGAAAAAGCTAAAAATTTCAGAATTGCACCTTGCAATGTGGAGATATTACTGTTTGTGCATTTACAATATTCATTGATTTTTGCCATTGAAAAACGTCCAGAAATGTTTGAAGCTACTGACTGAATGAAAGGAGCTGGCATCTCACTCTCTTTGAATCTTCTTTATCATGCTAGGATTAGCAGGAAAAAGCAAAAAATTTCAGAATTGCACCGTGCAATGTGGAGATATTACTGTTTGTGCATTTACAATATTCATTGATTTTTGCCATTGAAAAACGTCCAGAAATGTTTGAAGCTACTGACTGAATGAAAGGAGCTGGCATCTCACTCTCTTTGAATCTTCTTTATCATGCTAGGATTAGCAGGAAAAAGCAAAAAATTTCAGAATTGCACCTTGCAATGTGGAGATATTACTGTTTGTGCATTTACAATATTCATTGATTTTTGCCATTGAAAAACGTCCAGAAATGTTTGAAGCTACTGACTGAATGAAAGGAGCTGGCACCTCACTCTCTTTGAATCTTCTTTATCATGCTAGGATTAACAGGAAAAAGCTAAAAATTTCAGAATTGCACCTTGCAATGTGGAGATATTACTGTTTGTGCATTTACAATATTCATTGATTTTTGCCATTGAAAAACATGTTTTTCATATACCAGAAATGTTTGAAGCTACTGACTGAATGAAAGGAGCTGGCATCTCACTCTCTTTGAATCTTCTTTATCATGCTAGGATTAACAGGAAAAAGCTAAAAATTTCAGAATTGCACCTTGCAATGTGGAGATATTACTGTTTGTGCATTTACAATATTCATTGATTTTTGCCATTGAAAAACATGTTTTTCATATACCAGAAATGTTTGAAGCTACTGACTGAATGAAAGGAGTTGGCATCTCACTCTCTTTGAATCTTCTTTATCATGCTAGGATTAACAGGAAAAAGCTAAAAATTTCAGAATTGCACCTTGCAATGTGGAGATATTACTGTTTGTGCATTTACAATATTCATTGATTTTTGCCATTGAAAAACGTCCAGAAATGTTTGAAGCTACTGACTGAATGAAAGGAGCTGGCATCTCACTCTCTTTGAATCTTCTTTATCATGCTAGGATTAGCAGGAAAAAGCAAAAAATTTCAGAATTGCACCGTGCAATGTGGAGATATTACTGTTTGTGCATTTACAATATTCATTGATTTTTGCCATTGAAAAACGTCCAGAAATGTTTGAAGCTACTGACTGAATGAAAGGAGCTGGCATCTCACTCTCTTTGAATCTTCTTTATCATGCTAGGATTAGCAGGAAAAAGCAAAAAATTTCAGAATTGCACCTTGCAATGTGGAGATATTACTGTTTGTGCATTTACAATATTCATTGATTTTTGCCATTGAAAAACGTCCAGAAATGTTTGAAGCTACTGACTGAATGAAAGGAGCTGGCATCTCACTCTCTTTGAATCTTCTTTATCATGCTAGGATTAACAGGAAAAAGCTAAAAATTTCAGAATTGCACCTTGCAATGTGGAGATATTACTGTTTGTGCATTTACAATATTCATTGATTTTTGCCATTGAAAAACATGTTTTTCATATACCAGAAATGTTTGAAGCTACTGACTGAATGAAAGGAGCTGGCATCTCACTCTCTTTGAATCTTCTTTATCATGCTAGGATTAACAGGAAAAAGCTAAAAATTTCAGAATTGCACCTTGCAATGTGGAGATATTACTGTTTGTGCATTTACAATATTCATTGATTTTTGCCATTGAAAAACATGTTTTTCATATACCAGAAATGTTTGAAGCTACTGACTGAATGAAAGGAGCTGGCATCTCACTCTCTTTGAATCTTCTTTATCATGCTAGGATTAACAGGAAAAAGCAAAAAATTTCAGAATTACACCGTGCAATGTGGAGATATTACTGTTTGTGCATTTACAATATTCATTGATTTTTGCCATTGAAAAACATGTTTTTCATATACCAGAAATGTTTGAAGCTACTGACTGAATGAAAGGAGCTGGCATCTCACTCTCTTTGAATCTTCTTTATCATGCTAGGATTAGCAGGAAAAAGCAAAAAATTTCAGAATTGCACCGTGCAATGTGGAGATATTACTGTTTGTGCATTTACAATATTCATTGATTTTTGCCATTGAAAAACATGTTTTTCATATACCAGAAATGTTTGAAGCTACTGACTGAATGAAAGGAGCTGGCATCTCACTCTCTTTGAATCTTCTTTATCATGCTAGGATTAACAGGAAAAAGCTAAAAATTTCAGAATTGCACCTTGCAATGTGGAGATATTACTGTTTGTGCATTTACAATATTCATTGATTTTTGCCATTGAAAAACATGTTTTTCATATACCAGAAATGTTTGAAGCTACTGACTGAATGAAAGGAGCTGGCATCTCACTCTCTTTGAATCTTCTTTATCATGCTAGGATTAACAGGAAAAAGCTAAAAATTTCAGAATTGCACCTTGCAATGTGGAGATATTACTGTTTGTGCATTTACAATATTCATTGATTTTTGCCATTGAAAAACATGTTTTTCATATACCAGAAATGTTTGAAGCTACTGACTGAATGAAAGGAGCTGGCATCTCACTCTCTTTGAATCTTCTTTATCATGCTAGGATTAGCAGGAAAAAGCAAAAAATTTCAGAATTGCACCTTGCAATGTGGAGATATTACTGTTTGTGCATTTACAATATTCATTGATTTTTGCCATTGAAAAACGTCCAGAAATGTTTGAAGCTACTGACTGAATGAAAGGAGCTGGCATCTCACTCTCTTTGAATCTTCTTTATCATGCTAGGATTAGCAGGAAAAAGCAAAAAATTTCAGAATTGCACCTTGCAATGTGGAGATATTACTGTTTGTGCATTTACAATATTCATTGATTTTTGCCATTGAAAAACGTCCAGAAATGTTTGAAGCTACTGACTGAATGAAAGGAGCTGGCATCTCACTCTCTTTGAATCTTCTTTATCATGCTAGGATTAACAGGAAAAAGCTAAAAATTTCAGAATTGCACCTTGCAATGTGGAGATATTACTGTTTGTGCATTTACAATATTCATTGATTTTTGCCATTGAAAAACATGTTTTTCATATACCAGAAATGTTTGAAGCTACTGACTGAATGAAAGGAGCTGGCATCTCACTCTCTTTGAATCTTCTTTATCATGCTAGGATTAACAGGAAAAAGCTAAAAATTTCAGAATTGCACCTTGCAATGTGGAGATATTACTGTTTGTGCATTTACAATATTCATTGATTTTTGCCATTGAAAAACATGTTTTTCATATACCAGAAATGTTTGAAGCTACTGACTGAATGAAAGGAGCTGGCATCTCACTCTCTTTGAATCTTCTTTATCACGCTAGGATTAACAGGAAAAAGCAAAAAATTTCAGAATTACACCGTGCAATGTGGAGATATTACTGTTTGTGCATTTACAATATTCATTGATTTTTGCCATTGAAAAACATGTTTTTCATATACCAGAAATGTTTGAAGCTACTGACTGAATGAAAGGAGCTGGCATCTCACTCTCTTTGAATCTTCTTTATCATGCTAGGATTAGCAGGAAAAAGCAAAAAATTTCAGAATTGCACCGTGCAATGTGGAGATATTACTGTTTGTGCATTTACAATATTCATTGATTTTTGCCATTGAAAAACATGTTTTTCATATACCAGAAATGTTTGAAGCTACTGACTGAATGAAAGGAGCTGGCATCTCACTCTCTTTGAATCTTCTTTATCATGCTAGGATTAACAGGAAAAAGCTAAAAATTTCAGAATTGCACCTTGCAATGTGGAGATATTACTGTTTGTGCATTTACAATATTCATTGATTTTTGCCATTGAAAAACATGTTTTTCATATACCAGAAATGTTTGAAGCTACTGACTGAATGAAAGGAGCTGGCATCTCACTCTCTTTGAATCTTCTTTATCATGCTAGGATTAGCAGGAAAAAGCAAAAAATTTCAGAATTGCACCTTGCAATGTGGAGATATTACTGTTTGTGCATTTACAATATTCATTGATTTTTGCCATTGAAAAACATGTTTTTCATATACCAGAAATGTTTGAAGCTACTGACTGAATGAAAGGAGCTGGCATCTCACTCTCTTTGAATCTTCTTTATCATGCTAGGATTAGCAGGAAAAAGCAAAAAATTTCAGAATTGCACCGTGCAATGTGGAGATATTACTGTTTGTGCATTTACAATATTCATTGATTTTTGCCATTGAAAAACGTCCAGAAATGTTTGAAGCTACTGACTGAATGAAAGGAGCTGGCATCTCACTCTCTTTGAATCTTCTTTATCATGCTAGGATTAGCAGGAAAAAGCAAAAAATTTCAGAATTGCACCGTGCAATGTGGAGATATTACTGTTTGTGCATTTACAATATTCATTGATTTTTGCCATTGAAAAACATGTTTTTCATATACCAGAAATGTTTGAAGCTACTGACTGAATGAAAGGAGCTGGCATCTCACTCTCTTTGAATCTTCTTTATCATGCTAGGATTAACAGGAAAAAGCTAAAAATTTCAGAATTGCACCTTGCAATGTGGAGATATTACTGTTTGTGCATTTACAATATTCATTGATTTTTGCCAATGAAAAACATGTTTTTCATATACCAGAAATGTTTGAAGCTACTGACTGAATGAAAGGAGCTGGCATCTCACTCTCTTTGAATCTTCTTTATCATGCTAGGATTAGCAGGAAAAAGCAAAAAATTTCAGAATTGCACCGTGCAATGTGGAGATATTACTGTTTGTGCATTTACAATATTCATTGATTTTTGCCATTGAAAAACATGTTTTTCATATACCAGAAATGTTTGAAGCTACTGACTGAATGAAAGGAGCTGGCATCTCACTCTCTTTGAATCTTCTTTATCATGCTAGGATTAGCAGGAAAAAGCAAAAAATTTCAGAATTGCACCGTGCAATGTGGAGATATTACTGTTTGTGCATTTACAATATTCATTGATTTTTGCCATTGAAAAACGTCCAGAAATGTTTGAAGCTACTGACTGAATGAAAGGAGCTGGCATCTCACTCTCTTTGAATCTTCTTTATCATGCTAGGATTAACAGGAAAAAGCTAAAAATTTCAGAATTGCACCGTGCAATGTGGAGATATTACTGTTTGTGCATTTACAATATTCATTGATTTTTGCCATTGAAAAACATGTTTTTCATATACCAGAAATGTTTGAAGCTACTGACTGAATGAAAGGAGCTGGCATCTCACTCTCTTTGAATCTTCTTTATCATGCTAGGATTAACAGGAAAAAGCTAAAAATTTCAGAATTGCACCTTGCAATGTGGAGATATTACTGTTTGTGCATTTACAATATTCATTGATTTTTGCCATTGAAAAACGTCCAGAAATGTTTGAAGCTACTGACTGAATGAAAGGAGCTGGCATCTCACTCTCTTTGAATCTTCTTTATCATGCTAGGATTAGCAGGAAAAAGCAAAAAATTTCAGAATTGCACCGTGCAATGTGGAGATATTACTGTTTGTGCATTTACAATATTCATTGATTTTTGCCATTGAAAAACGTCCAGAAATGTTTGAAGCTACTGACTGAATGAAAGGAGCTGGCATCTCACTCTCTTTGAATCTTCTTTATCATGCTAGGATTAGCAGGAAAAAGCAAAAAATTTCAGAATTGCACCTTGCAATGTGGAGATATTACTGTTTGTGCATTTACAATATTCATTGATTTTTGCCATTGAAAAACGTCCAGAAATGTTTGAAGCTACTGACTGAATGAAAGGAGCTGGCATCTCACTCTCTTTGAATCTTCTTTATCATGCTAGGATTAGCAGGAAAAAGCAAAAAATTTCAGAATTGCACTTTGCAATGTGGAGATATTACTGTTTGTGCATTTACAATATTCATTGATTTTTGCCAT
Organism: Phyllobates terribilis; assembly: GCF_046119375.1. NCBI lineage: Eukaryota > Metazoa > Chordata > Amphibia > Anura > Dendrobatidae > Phyllobates > Phyllobates terribilis. The sequence goes on along the minus strand of NW_027368288.1, from coordinate 38,396 downwards.
TGAAAAACATGTTTTTCATATACCAGAAATGTTTGAAGCTACTGACTGAATGAAAGGAGCTGGCATCTCACTCTCTTTGAATCTTCTTTATCATGCTAGGATTAGCAGGAAAAAGCAAAAAATTTCAGAATTGCACCGTGCAATGTGGAGATATTACTGTTTGTGCATTTACAATATTCATTGATTTTTGCCATTGAAAAACGTCCAGAAATGTTTGAAGCTACTGACTGAATGAAAGGAGCTGGCATCTCACTCTCTTTGAATCTTCTTTATCATGCTAGGATTAACAGGAAAAAGCTAAAAATTTCAGAATTGCACCGTGCAATGTGGAGATATTACTGTTTGTGCATTTACAATATTCATTGATTTTTGCCATTGAAAAACATGTTTTTCATATACCAGAAATGTTTGAAGCTACTGACTGAATGAAAGGAGCTGGCATCTCACTCTCTTTGAATCTTCTTTATCATGCTAGGATTAACAGGAAAAAGCTAAAAATTTCAGAATTGCACCTTGCAATGTGGAGATATTACTGTTTGTGCATTTACAATATTCATTGATTTTTGCCATTGAAAAACGTCCAGAAATGTTTGAAGCTACTGACTGAATGAAAGGAGCTGGCATCTCACTCTCTTTGAATCTTCTTTATCATGCTAGGATTAGCAGGAAAAAGCAAAAAATGTCAGAATTGCACCGTGCAATGTGGAGATATTACTGTTTGTGCATTTACAATATTCATTGATTTTTGCCATTGAAAAACGTCCAGAAATGTTTGAAGCTACTGACTGAATGAAAGGAGCTGGCATCTCACTCTCTTTGAATCTTCTTTATCATGCTAGGATTAACAGGAAAAAGCTAAAAATTTCAGAATTGCACCGTGCAATGTGGAGATATTACTGTTTGTGCATTTACAATATTCATTGATTTTTGCCATTGAAAAACATGTTTTTCATATACCAGAAATGTTTGAAGCTACTGACTGAATGAAAGGAGCTGGCATCTCACTCTCTTTGAATCTTCTTTATCATGCTAGGATTAACAGGAAAAAGCTAAAAATTTCAGAATTGCACCTTGCAATGTGGAGATATTACTGTTTGTGCATTTACAATATTCATTGATTTTTGCCATTGAAAAACGTCCAGAAATGTTTGAAGCTACTGACTGAATGAAAGGAGCTGGCATCTCACTCTCTTTGAATCTTCTTTATCATGCTAGGATTAGCAGGAAAAAGCAAAAAATTTCAGAATTGCACCGTGCAATGTGGAGATATTACTGTTTGTGCATTTACAATATTCATTGATTTTTGCCATTGAAAAACGTCCAGAAATGTTTGAAGCTACTGACTGAATGAAAGGAGCTGGCATCTCACTCTCTTTGAATCTTCTTTATCATGCTAGGATTAGCAGGAAAAAGCAAAAAATTTCAGAATTGCACCTTGCAATGTGGAGATATTACTGTTTGTGCATTTACAATATTCATTGATTTTTGCCATTGAAAAACGTCCAGAAATGTTTGAAGCTACTGACTGAATGAAAGGAGCTGGCATCTCACTCTCTTTGAATCTTCTTTATCATGCTAGGATTAGCAGGAAAAAGCAAAAAATTTCAGAATTGCACCTTGCAATGTGGAGATATTACTGTTTGTGCATTTACAATATTCATTGATTTTTGCCATTGAAAAACATGTTTTTCATATACCAGAAATGTTTGAAGCTACTGACTGAATGAAAGGAGCTGGCATCTCACTCTCTTTGAATCTTCTTTATCATGCTAGGATTAGCAGGAAAAAGCAAAAAATTTCAGAATTGCACCGTGCAATGTGGAGATATTACTGTTTGTGCATTTACAATATTCATTGATTTTTGCCATTGAAAAACGTCCAGAAATGTTTGAAGCTACTGACTGAATGAAAGGAGCTGGCATCTCACTCTCTTTGAATCTTCTTTATCATGCTAGGATTAACAGGAAAAAGCTAAAAATTTCAGAATTGCACCGTGCAATGTGGAGATATTACTGTTTGTGCATTTACAATATTCATTGATTTTTGCCATTGAAAAACATGTTTTTCATATACCAGAAATGTTTGAAGCTACTGACTGAATGAAAGGAGCTGGCATCTCACTCTCTTTGAATCTTCTTTATCATGCTAGGATTAACAGGAAAAAGCTAAAAATTTCAGAATTGCACCTTGCAATGTGGAGATATTACTGTTTGTGCATTTACAATATTCATTGATTTTTGCCATTGAAAAACGTCCAGAAATGTTTGAAGCTACTGACTGAATGAAAGGAGCTGGCATCTCACTCTCTTTGAATCTTCTTTATCATGCTAGGATTAGCAGGAAAAAGCAAAAAATTTCAGAATTGCACCGTGCAATGTGGAGATATTACTGTTTGTGCATTTACAATATTCATTGATTTTTGCCATTGAAAAACGTCCAGAAATGTTTGAAGCTACTGACTGAATGAAAGGAGCTGGCATCTCACTCTCTTTGAATCTTCTTTATCATGCTAGGATTAGCAGGAAAAAGCAAAAAATTTCAGAATTGCACCTTGCAATGTGGAGATATTACTGTTTGTGCATTTACAATATTCATTGATTTTTGCCATTGAAAAACGTCCAGAAATGTTTGAAGCTACTGACTGAATGAAAGGAGCTGGCATCTCACTCTCTTTGAATCTTCTTTATCATGCTAGGATTAACAGGAAAAAGCTAAAAATTTCAGAATTGCACCTTGCAATGTGGAGATATTACTGTTTGTGCATTTACAATATTCATTGATTTTTGCCATTGAAAAACATGTTTTTCATATACCAGAAATGTTTGAAGCTACTGACTGAATGAAAGGAGCTGGCATCTCACTCTCTTTGAATCTTCTTTATCATGCTAGGATTAACAGGAAAAAGCTAAAAATTTCAGAATTGCACCTTGCAATGTGGAGATATTACTGTTTGTGCATTTATAATATTCATTGATTTTTGCCATTGAAAAACATGTTTTTCATATACCAGAAATGTTTGAAGCTACTGACTGAATGAAAGGAGCTGGCATCTCACTCTCTTTGAATCTTCTTTATCATGCTAGGATTAACAGGAAAAAGCAAAAAATTTCAGAATTGCACCGTGCAATGTGGAGATATTACTGTTTGTGCATTTACAATATTCATTGATTTTTGCCATTGAAAAACGTCCAGAAATGTTTGAAGCTACTGACTGAATGAAAGGAGCTGGCATCTCACTCTCTTTGAATCTTCTTTATCATGCTAGGATTAACAGGAAAAAGCTAAAAATTTCAGAATTGCACCTTGCAATGTGGAGATATTACTGTTTGTGCATTTACAATATTCATTGATTTTTGCCATTGAAAAACATGTTTTTCATATACCAGAAATGTTTGAAGCTACTGACTGAATGAAAGGAGCTGGCATCTCACTCTCTTTGAATCTTCTTTATCATGCTAGGATTAGCAGGAAAAAGCTAAAAATTTCAGAATTGCACCGTGCAACGTGGAGATATTACTGTTTGTGCATTTACAATATTCATTGATTTTTGCCATTGAAAAACGTCCAGAAATGTTTGAAGCTACTGACTGAATGAAAGGAGCTGGCATCTCACTCTCTTTGAATCTTCTTTATCATGCTAGGATTAGCAGGAAAAAGCAAAAAATTTCAGAATTGCACCGTGCAATGTGGAGATATTACTGTTTGTGCATTTACAATATTCATTGATTTTTGCCATTGAAAAACATGTTTTTCATATACCAGAAATGTTTGAAGCTACTGACTGAATGAAAGGAGCTGGCATCTCACTCTCTTTGAATCTTCTTTATCATGCTAGGATTAACAGGAAAAAGCTAAAAATTTCAGAATTGCACCTTGCAATGTGGAGATATTACTGTTTGTGCATTTACAATATTCATTGATTTTTGCCATTGAAAAACATGTTTTTCATATACCAGAAATGTTTGAAGCTACTGACTGAATGAAAGGAGCTGGCATCTCACTCTCTTTGAATCTTCTTTATCATGCTAGGATTAGCAGGAAAAAGCAAAAAATTTCAGAATTGCACCTTGCAATGTGGAGATATTACTGTTTGTGCATTTACAATATTCATTGATTTTTGCCATTGAAAAACGTCCAGAAATGTTTGAAGCTACTGACTGAATGAAAGGAGCTGGCATCTCACTCTCTTTGAATCTTCTTTATCATGCTAGGATTAACAGGAAAAAGCTAAAAATTTCAGAATTGCACCTTGCAATGTGGAGATATTACTGTTTGTGCATTTACAATATTCATTGATTTTTGCCATTGAAAAACATGTTTTTCATATACCAGAAATGTTTGAAGCTACTGACTGAATGAAAGGAGCTGGCATCTCACTCTCTTTGAATCTTCTTTATCATGCTAGGATTAGCAGGAAAAAGCTAAAAATTTCAGAATTGCACCGTGCAATGTGGAGATATTACTGTTTGTGCATTTACAATATTCATTGATTTTTGCCATTGAAAAACGTCCAGAAATGTTTGAAGCTACTGACTGAATGAAAGGAGCTGGCATCTCACTCTCTTTGAATCTTCTTTATCATGCTAGGATTAACAGGAAAAAGCTAAAAATTTCAGAATTGCACCTTGCAATGTGGAGATATTACTGTTTGTGCATTTACAATATTCATTGATTTTTGCCATTGAAAAACATGTTTTTCATATACCAGAAATGTTTGAAGCTACTGACTGAATGAAAGGAGCTGGCATCTCACTCTCTTTGAATCTTCTTTATCATGCTAGGATTAACAGGAAAAAGCAAAAAATTTCAGAATTGCACCGTGCAATGTGGAGATATTACTGTTTGTGCATTTACAATATTCATTGATTTTTGCCATTGAAAAACATGTTTTTCATATACCAGAAATGTTTGAAGCTACTGACTGAATGAAAGGAGCTGGCATCTCACTCTCTTTGAATCTTCTTTATCATGCTAGGATTAGCAGGAAAAAGCAAAAAATTTCAGAATTGCACCGTGCAATGTGGAGATATTACTGTTTGTGCATTTACAATATTCATTGATTTTTGCCATTGAAAAACATGTTTTTCATATACCAGAAATGTTTGAAGCTACTGACTGAATGAAAGGAGCTGGCATCTCACTCTCTTTGAATCTTCTTTATCATGCTAGGATTAGCAGGAAAAAGCAAAAAATTTCAGAATTGCACCTTGCAATGTGGAGATATTACTGTTTGTGCATTTACAATATTCATTGATTTTTGCCATTGAAAAACATGTTTTTCATATACCAGAAATGTTTGAAGCTACTGACTGAATGAAAGGAGCTGGCATCTCACTCTCTTTGAATCTTCTTTATCATGCTAGGATTAACAGGAAAAAGCAAAAAATTTCAGAATTGCACCTTGCAATGTGGAGATATTACTGTTTGTGCATTTACAATATTCATTGATTTTTGCCATTGAAAAACGTCCAGAAATGTTTGAAGCTACTGACTGAATGAAAGGAGCTGGCATCTCACTCTCTTTGAATCTTCTTTATCATGCTAGGATTAGCAGGAAAAAGCAAAAAATTTCAGAATTGCACCGTGCAATGTGGAGATATTACTGTTTGTGCATTTACAATATTCATTGATTTTTGCCATTGAAAAACATGTTTTTTATATACCAGAAATGTTTGAAGCTACTGACTGAATGAAAGGAGCTGGCATCTCACTCTCTTTGAATCTTCTTTATCATGCTAGGATTAACAGGAAAAAGCTAAAAATTTCAGAATTGCACCTTGCAATGTGGAGATATTACTGATTGTGCATTTACAATATTCATTGATTTTTGCCATTGAAAAACATGTTTTTCATATACCAGAAATGTTTGAAGCTACTGACTGAATGAAAGGAGCTGGCATCTCACTCTCTTTGAATCTTCTTTATCATGCTAGGATTAACAGGAAAAAGCTAAAAATTTCAGAATTGCACCGTGCAATGTGGAGATATTACTGTTTGTGCATTTACAATATTCATTGATTTTTGCCATTGAAAAACGTCCAGAAATGTTTGAAGCTACTGACTGAATGAAAGGAGCTGGCATCTCACTCTCTTTGAATCTTCTTTATCATGCTAGGATTAGCAGGAAAAAGCAAAAAATTTCAGAATTGCACCGTGCAATGTGGAGATATTACTGTTTGTGCATTTACAATATTCATTGATTTTTGCCATTGAAAAACATGTTTTTCATATACCAGAAATGTTTGAAGCTACTGACTGAATGAAAGGAGCTGGCATCTCACTCTCTTTGAATCTTCTTTATCATGCTAGGATTAACAGGAAAAAGCTAAAAATTTCAGAATTGCACCTTGCAATGTGGAGATATTACTGTTTGTGCATTTACAATATTCATTGATTTTTGCCATTGAAAAACATGTTTTTCATATACCAGAAATGTTTGAAGCTACTGACTGAATGAAAGGAGCTGGCATCTCACTCTCTTTGAATCTTCTTTATCATGCTAGGATTAGCAGGAAAAAGCAAAAAATTTCAGAATTGCACCTTGCAATGTGGAGATATTACTGTTTGTGCATTTACAATATTCATTGATTTTTGCCATTGAAAAACGTCCAGAAATGTTTGAAGCTACTGACTGAATGAAAGGAGCTGGCATCTCACTCTCTTTGAATCTTCTTTATCATGCTAGGATTAACAGGAAAAAGCTAAAAATTTCAGAATTGCACCTTGCAATGTGGAGATATTACTGTTTGTGCATTTACAATATTCATTGATTTTTGCCATTGAAAAACATGTTTTTCATATACCAGAAATGTTTGAAGCTACTGACTGAATGAAAGGAGCTGGCATCTCACTCTCTTTGAATCTTCTTTATCATGCTAGGATTAGCAGGAAAAAGCTAAAAATTTCAGAATTGCACCGTGCAATGTGGAGATATTACTGTTTGTGCATTTACAATATTCATTGATTTTTGCCATTGAAAAACGTCCAGAAATGTTTGAAGCTACTGACTGAATGAAAGGAGCTGGCATCTCACTCTCTTTGAATCTTCTTTATCATGCTAGGATTAACAGGAAAAAGCTAAAAATTTCAGAATTGCACCTTGCAATGTGGAGATATTACTGTTTGTGCATTTACAATATTCATTGATTTTTGCCATTGAAAAACATGTTTTTCATATACCAGAAATGTTTGAAGCTACTGACTGAATGAAAGGAGCTGGCATCTCACTCTCTTTGAATCTTCTTTATCATGCTAGGATTAACAGGAAAAAGCTAAAAATTTCAGAATTGCACCGTGCAATGTGGAGATATTACTGTTTGTGCATTTACAATATTCATTGATTTTTGCCATTGAAAAACATGTTTTTCATATACCAGAAATGTTTGAAGCTACTGACTGAATGAAAGGAGCTGGCATCTCACTCTCTTTGAATCTTCTTTATCATGCTAGGATTAGCAGGAAAAAGCAAAAAATTTCAGAATTGCACCGTGCAATGTGGAGATATTACTGTTTGTGCATTTACAATATTCATTGATTTTTGCCATTGAAAAACATGTTTTTCATATACCAGAAATGTTTGAAGCTACTGACTGAATGAAAGGAGCTGGCATCTCACTCTCTTTGAATCTTCTTTATCATGCTAGGATTAGCAGGAAAAAGCAAAAAATTTCAGAATTGCACCTTGCAATGTGGAGATATTACTGTTTGTGCATTTACAATATTCATTGATTTTTGCCATTGAAAAACATGTTTTTCATATACCAGAAATGTTTGAAGCTACTGACTGAATGAAAGGAGCTGGCATCTCACTCTCTTTGAATCTTCTTTATCATGCTAGGATTAACAGGAAAAAGCAAAAAATTTCAGAATTGCACCTTGCAATGTGGAGATATTACTGTTTGTGCATTTACAATATTCATTGATTTTTGCCATTGAAAAACGTCCAGAAATGTTTGAAGCTACTGACTGAATGAAAGGAGCTGGCATCTCACTCTCTTTGAATCTTCTTTATCATGCTAGGATTAGCAGGAAAAAGCAAAAAATTTCAGAATTGCACCGTGCAATGTGGAGATATTACTGTTTGTGCATTTACAATATTCATTGATTTTTGCCATTGAAAAACATGTTTTTCATATACCAGAAATGTTTGAAGCTACTGACTGAATGAAAGGAGCTGGCATCTCACTCTCTTTGAATCTTCTTTATCATGCTAGGATTAACAGGAAAAAGCTAAAAATTTCAGAATTGCACCTTGCAATGTGGAGATATTACTGTTTGTGCATTTACAATATTCATTGATTTTTGCCATTGAAAAACATGTTTTTCATATACCAGAAATGTTTGAAGCTACTGACTGAATGAAAGGAGCTGGCATCTCACTCTCTTTGAATCTTCTTTATCATGCTAGGATTAGCAGGAAAAAGCAAAAAATTTCAGAATTGCACCTTGCAATGTGGAGATATTACTGTTTGTGCATTTACAATATTCATTGATTTTTGCCATTGAAAAACATGTTTTTCATATACCAGAAATGTTTGAAGCTACTGACTGAATGAAAGGAGCTGGCATCTCACTCTCTTTGAATCTTCTTTATCATGCTAGGATTAGCAGGAAAAAGCAAAAAATTTCAGAATTGCACCGTGCAATGTGGAGATATTACTGTTTGTGCATTTACAATATTCATTGATTTTTGCCATTGAAAAACGTCCAGAAATGTTTGAAGCTACTGACTGAATGAAAGGAGCTGGCATCTCACTCTCTTTGAATCTTCTTTATCATGCTAGGATTAGCAGGAAAAAGCAAAAAATTTCAGAATTGCACCGTGCAATGTGGAGATATTACTGTTTGTGCATTTACAATATTCATTGATTTTTGCCATTGAAAAACATGTTTTTCATATACCAGAAATGTTTGAAGCTACTGACTGAATGAAAGGAGCTGGCATCTCACTCTCTTTGAATCTTCTTTATCATGCTAGGATTAACAGGAAAAAGCTAAAAATTTCAGAATTGCACCTTGCAATGTGGAGATATTACTGTTTGTGCATTTACAATATTCATTGATTTTTGCCATTGAAAAACATGTTTTTCATATACCAGAAATGTTTGAAGCTACTGACTGAATGAAAGGAGCTGGCATCTCACTCTCTTTGAATCTTCTTTATCATGCTAGGATTAGCAGGAAAAAGCAAAAAATTTCAGAATTGCACCTTGCAATGTGGAGATATTACTGTTTGTGCATTTACAATATTCATTGATTTTTGCCATTGAAAAACATGTTTTTCATATACCAGAAATGTTTGAAGCTACTGACTGAATGAAAGGAGCTGGCATCTCACTCTCTTTGAATCTTCTTTATCATGCTAGGATTAGCAGGAAAAAGCAAAAAATTTCAGAATTGCACCGTGCAATGTGGAGATATTACTGTTTGTGCATTTACAATATTCATTGATTTTTGCCATTGAAAAACGTCCAGAAATGTTTGAAGCTACTGACTGAATGAAAGGAGCTGGCATCTCACTCTCTTTGAATCTTCTTTATCATGCTAGGATTAACAGGAAAAAGCTAAAAATTTCAGAATTGCACCGTGCAATGTGGAGATATTACTGTTTGTGCATTTACAATATTCATTGATTTTTGCCATTGAAAAACATGTTTTTCATATACCAGAAATGTTTGAAGCTACTGACTGAATGAAAGGAGCTGGCATCTCACTCTCTTTGAATCTTCTTTATCATGCTAGGATTAACAGGAAAAAGCTAAAAATTTCAGAATTGCACCTTGCAATGTGGAGATATTACTGTTTGTGCATTTACAATATTCATTGATTTTTGCCATTGAAAAACGTCCAGAAATGTTTGAAGCTACTGACTGAATGAAAGGAGCTGGCATCTCACTCTCTTTGAATCTTCTTTATCATGCTAGGATTAGCAGGAAAAAGCAAAAAATTTCAGAATTGCACCGTGCAATGTGGAGATATTACTGTTTGTGCATTTACAATATTCATTGATTTTTGCCATTGAAAAACGTCCAGAAATGTTTGAAGCTACTGACTGAATGAAAGGAGCTGGCATCTCACTCTCTTTGAATCTTCTTTATCATGCTAGGATTAGCAGGAAAAAGCAAAAAATTTCAGAATTGCACCTTGCAATGTGGAGATATTACTGTTTGTGCATTTACAATATTCATTGATTTTTGCCATTGAAAAACGTCCAGAAATGTATGAAGCCACTGACTGAATGAAAGGAGCTGGCATCTCACTCTCTTTGAATCTTCTTTATCATGCTAGGATTAACAGGAAAAAGCTAAAAATTTCAGAATTGCACCTTGCAATGTGGAGATATTACTGTTTGTGCATTTACAATATTCATTGATTTTTGCCATTGAAAAACATGTTTTTCATATACCAGAAATGTTTGAAGCTACTGACTGAATGAAAGGAGCTGGCATCTCACTCTCTTTGAATCTTCTTTATCATGCTAGGATTAACAGGAAAAAGCTAAAAATTTCAGAATTGCACCTTGCAATGTGGAGATATTACTGTTTGTGCATTTACAATATTCATTGATTTTTGCCATTGAAAAACATGTTTTTCATATACCAGAAATGTTTGAAGCTACTGACTGAATGAAAGGAGCTGGCATCTCACTCTCTTTGAATCTTCTTTATCATGCTAGGATTAACAGGAAAAAGCAAAAAATTTCAGAATTGCACCGTGCAATGTGGAGATATTACTGTTTGTGCATTTACAATATTCATTGATTTTTGCCATTGAAAAACATGTTTTTCATATACCAGAAATGTTTGAAGCTACTGACTGAATGAAAGGAGCTGGCATCTCACTCTCTTTGAATCTTCTTTATCATGCTAGGATTAGCAGGAAAAAGCAAAAAATTTCAGAATTGCACCGTGCAAGGTGGAGATATTACTGTTTGTGCATTTACAATATTCATTGATTTTTGCCATTGAAAAACATGTTTTTCATATACCAGAAATGTTTGAAGCTACTGACTGAATGAAAGGAGCTGGCATCTCACTCTCTTTGAATCTTCTTTATCATGCTAGGATTAACAGGAAAAAGCTAAAAATTTCAGAATTGCACCGTGCAATGTGGAGATATTACTGTTTGTGCATTTACAATATTCATTGATTTTTGCCATTGAAAAACGTCCAGAAATGTTTGAAGCTACTGACTGAATGAAAGGAGCTGGCATCTCACTCTCTTTGAATCTTCTTTATCATGCTAGGATTAGCAGGAAAAAGCAAAAAATTTCAGAATTGCACCTTGCAATGTGGAGATATTACTGTTTGTGCATTTACAATATTCATTGATTTTTGCCATTGAAAAACATGTTTTTCATATACCAGAAATGTTTGAAGCTACTGACTGAATGAAAGGAGCTGGCATCTCACTCTCTTTGAATCTTCTTTATCATGCTAGGATTAACAGGAAAAAGCTAAAAATTTCAGAATTGCACCGTGCAATGTGGAGATATTACTGTTTGTGCATTTACAATATTCATTGATTTTTGCCATTGAAAAACATGTTTTTCATATACCAGAAATGTTTGAAGCTACTGACTGAATGAAAGGAGCTGGCATCTCACTCTCTTTGAATCTTCTTTATCATGCTAGGATTAACAGGAAAAAGCTAAAAATTTCAGAATTGCACCTTGCAATGTGGAGATATTACTGTTTGTGCATTTAAAATATTCATTGATTTTTGCCATTGAAAAACATGTTTTTCATATACCAGAAATGTTTGAAGCTACTGACTGAATGAAAGGAGCTGGCATCTCACTCTCTTTGAATCTTCTTTATCATGCTAGGATTAACAGGAAAAAGCTAAAAATTTCAGAATTGCACCGTGCAATGTGGAGATATTACTGTTTGTGCATTTACAATATTCATTGATTTTTGCCATTGAAAAACATGTTTTTCATATACCAGAAATGTTTGAAGCTACTGACTGAATGAAAGGAGCTGGCATCTCACTCTCTTTGAATCTTCTTTATCATGCTAGGATTAACAGGAAAAAGCTAAAAATTTCAGAATTGCACCTTGCAATGTGGAGATATTACTGTTTGTGCATTTACAATATTCATTGATTTTTGCCATTGAAAAACATGTTTTTCATATACCAGAAATGTTTGAAGCTACTGACTGAATGAAAGGAGCTGGCATCTCACTCTCTTTGAATCTTCTTTATCATGCTAGGATTAACAGGAAAAAGCTAAAAATTTCAGAATTGCACCTTGCAATGTGGAGATATTACTGTTTGTGCATTTACAATATTCATTGATTTTTGCCATTGAAAAACATGTTTTTCATATACCAGAAATGTTTGAAGCTACTGACTGAATGAAAGGAGCTCGCATCTCACTCTCTTTGAATCTTCTTTATCATGCTAGGATTAACAGGAAAAAGCAAAAAATTTCAGAATTGCACCGTGCAATGTGGAGATATTACTGTTTGTGCATTTACAATATTCATTGATTTTTGCCATTGAAAAACATGTTTTTCATATACCAGAAATGTTTGAAGCTACTGACTGAATGAAAGGAGCTGGCATCTCACTCTCTTTGAATCTTCTTTATCATGCTAGGATTAGCAGGAAAAAGCAAAAAATTTCAGAATTGCACCGTGCAATGTGGAGATATTACTGTTTGTGCATTTACAATATTCATTGATTTTTGCCATTGAAAAACATGTTTTTCATATACCAGAAATGTTTGAAGCTACTGACTGAATGAAAGGAGCTGGCATCTCACTCTCTTTGAATCTTCTTTATCATGCTAGGATTAACAGGAAAAAGCTAAAAATTTCAGAATTGCACCGTGCAATGTGGAGATATTACTGTTTGTGCATTTACAATATTCATTGATTTTTGCCATTGAAAAACGTCCAGAAATGTTTGAAGCTACTGACTGAATGAAAGGAGCTGGCATCTCACTCTCTTTGAATCTTCTTTATCATGCTAGGATTAGCAGGAAAAAGCAAAAAATTTCAGAATTGCACCGTGCAATGTGGAGATATTACTGTTTGTGCATTTACAATATTCATTGATTTTTGCCATTGAAAAACATGTTTTTCATATACCAGAAATGTTTGAAGCTACTGACTGAATGAAAGGAGCTGGCATCTCACTCTCTTTGAATCTTCTTTATCATGCTAGGATTAACAGGAAAAAGCTAAAAATTTCAGAATTGCACCTTGCAATGTGGAGATATTACTGTTTGTGCATTTACAATATTCATTGATTTTTGCCATTGAAAAACATGTTTTTCATATACCAGAAATGTTTGAAGCTACTGACTGAATGAAAGGAGCTGGCATCTCACTCTCTTTGAATCTTCTTTATCATGCTAGGATTAGCAGGAAAAAGCTAAAAATTTCAGAATTGCACCTTGCAATGTGGAGATATTACTGTTTGTGCATTTACAATATTCATTGATTTTTGCCATTGAAAAACATGTTTTTCATATACCAGAAATGTTTGAAGCTACTGACTGAATGAAAGGAGCTGGCATCTCACTCTCTTTGAATCTTCTTTATCATGCTAGGATTAGCAGGAAAAAGCAAAAAATTTCAGAATTGCACCGTGCAATGTGGAGATATTACTGTTTGTGCATTTACAATATTCATTGATTTTTGCCATTGAAAAACATCCAGAAATGTTTGAAGCTACTGACTGAATGAAAGGAGCTGGCATCTCACTCTCTTTGAATCTTCTTTATCATGCTAGGATTAACAGGAAAAAGCTAAAAATTTCAGAATTGCACCGTGCAATGTGGAGATATTACTGTTTGTGCATTTACAATATTCATTGATTTTTGCCATTGAAAAACATGTTTTTCATATACCAGAAATGTTTGAAGCTACTGACTGAATGAAAGGAGCTGGCATCTCACTCTCTTTGAATCTTCTTTATCATGCTAGGATTAACAGGAAAAAGCTAAAAATTTCAGAATTGCACCGTGCAATGTGGAGATATTACTGTTTGTGCATTTACAATATTCATTGATTTTTGCCATTGAAAAACGTCCAGAAATGTTTGAAGCTACTGACTGAATGAAAGGAGCTGGCATCTCACTCTCTTTGAATCTTCTTTATCATGCTAGGATTAACAGGAAAAAGCTAAAAATTTCAGAATTGCACCGTGCAATGTGGAGATATTACTGTTTGTGCATTTACAATATTCATTGATTTTTGCCATTGAAAAACATGTTTTTCATATACCAGAAATGTTTGAAGCTACTGACTGAATGAAAGGAGCTGGCATCTCACTCTCTTTGAATCTTCTTTATCATGCTAGGATTAGCAGGAAAAAGCAAAAAATTTCAGAATTGCACCTTGCAATGTGGAGATATTACTGTTTGTGCATTTACAATATTCATTGATTTTTGCCATTGAAAAACATGTTTTTCATATACCAGAAATGTTTGAAGCTACTGACTGAATGAAAGGAGCTGGCATCTCACTCTCTTTGAATCTTCTTTATCATGCTAGGATTAGCAGGAAAAAGCAAAAAATTTCAGAATTGCACCGTGCAATGTGGAGATATTACTGTTTGTGCATTTACAATATTCATTGATTTTTGCCATTGAAAAACGTCCAGAAATGTTTGAAGCTACTGACTGAATGAAAGGAGCTGGCATCTCACTCTCTTTGAATCTTCTTTATCATGCTAGGATTAACAGGAAAAAGCTAAAAATTTCAGAATTGCACCGTGCAATGTGGAGATATTACTGTTTGTGCATTTACAATATTCATTGATTTTTGCCATTGAAAAACATGTTTTTCATATACCAGAAATGTTTGAAGCTACTGACTGAATGAAAGGAGCTGGCATCTCACTCTCTTTGAATCTTCTTTATCATGCTAGGATTAACAGGAAAAAGCTAAAAATTTCAGAATTGCACCGTGCAATGTGGAGATATTACTGTTTGTGCATTTACAATATTCATTGATTTTTGCCATTGAAAAACGTCCAGAAATGTTTGAAGCTACTGACTGAATGAAAGGAGCTGGCATCTCACTCTCTTTGAATCTTCTTTATCATGCTAGGATTAACAGGAAAAAGCTAAAAATTTCAGAATTGCACCGTGCAATGTGGAGATATTACTGTTTGTGCATTTACAATATTCATTGATTTTTGCCATTGAAAAACATGTTTTTCATATACCAGAAATGTTTGAAGCTACTGACTGAATGAAAGGAGCTGGCATCTCACTCTCTTTGAATCTTCTTTATCATGCTAGGATTAGCAGGAAAAAGCAAAAAATTTCAGAATTGCACCTTGCAATGTGGAGATATTACTGTTTGTGCATTTACAATATTCATTGATTTTTGCCATTGAAAAACATGTTTTTCATATACCAGAAATGTTTGAAGCTACTGACTGAATGAAAGGAGCTGGCATCTCACTCTCTTTGAATCTTCTTTATCATGCTAGGATTAGCAGGAAAAAGCTAAAAATTTCAGAATTGCACTGTGCAATGTGGAGATATTACTGTTTGTGCATTTACAATATTCATTGATTTTTGCCATTGAAAAACGTCCAGAAATGTTTGAAGCTACTGACTGAATGAAAGGAGCTGGCATCTCACTCTCTTTGAATCTTCTTTATCATGCTAGGATTAGCAGGAAAAAGCAAAAAAATTCAGAATTGCACCTTGCAATGTGGAGATATTACTGTTTGTGCATTTACAATATTCATTGATTTTTGCCATTGAAAAACATGTTTTTCATATACCAGAAATGTTTGAAGCTACTGACTGAATGAAAGGAGCTGGCATCTCACTCTCTTTGAATCTTCTTTATCATGCTAGGATTAACAGGAAAAAGCTAAAAATTTCAGAATTGCACCTTGCAATGTGGAGATATTACTGTTTGTGCATTTACAATATTCATTGATTTTTGCCATTGAAAAACATGTTTTTCATATACCAGAAATGTTTGAAGCTACTGACTGAATGAAAGGAGCTGGCATCTCACTCTCTTTGAATCTTCTTTATCATGCTAGGATTAGCAGGAAAAAGCTAAAAATTTCAGAATTGCACCTTGCAATGTGGAGATATTACTGTTTGTGCATTTACAATATTCATTGATTTTTGCCATTGAAAAACATGTTTTTCATATACCAGAAATGTTTGAAGCTACTGACTGAATGAAAGGAGCTGGCATCTCACTCTCTTTGAATCTTCTTTATCATGCTAGGATTAGCAGGAAAAAGCAAAAAATTTCAGAATTGCACCGTGCAATGTGGAGATATTACTGTTTGTGCATTTACAATATTCATTGATTTTTGCCATTGAAAAACATCCAGAAATGTTTGAAGCTACTGACTGAATGAAAGGAGCTGGCATCTCACTCTCTTTGAATCTTCTTTATCATGCTAGGATTAACAGGAAAAAGCTAAAAATTTCAGAATTGCACCGTGCAATGTGGAGATATTACTGTTTGTGCATTTACAATATTCATTGATTTTTGCCATTGAAAAACATGTTTTTCATATACCAGAAATGTTTGAAGCTACTGACTGAATGAAAGGAGCTGGCATCTCACTCTCTTTGAATCTTCTTTATCATGCTAGGATTAACAGGAAAAAGCTAAAAATTTCAGAATTGCACCGTGCAATGTGGAGATATTACTGTTTGTGCATTTACAATATTCATTGATTTTTGCCATTGAAAAACGTCCAGAAATGTTTGAAGCTACTGACTGAATGAAAGGAGCTGGCATCTCACTCTCTTTGAATCTTCTTTATCATGCTAGGATTAACAGGAAAAAGCTAAAAATTTCAGAATTGCACCGTGCAATGTGGAGATATTACTGTTTGTGCATTTACAATATTCATTGATTTTTGCCATTGAAAAACATGTTTTTCATATACCAGAAATGTTTGAAGCTACTGACTGAATGAAAGGAGCTGGCATCTCACTCTCTTTGAATCTTCTTTATCATGCTAGGATTAGCAGGAAAAAGCAAAAAATTTCAGAATTGCACCTTGCAATGTGGAGATATTACTGTTTGTGCATTTACAATATTCATTGATTTTTGCCATTGAAAAACATGTTTTTCATATACCAGAAATGTTTGAAGCTACTGACTGAATGAAAGGAGCTGGCATCTCACTCTCTTTGAATCTTCTTTATCATGCTAGGATTAGCAGGAAAAAGCAAAAAATTTCAGAATTGCACCGTGCAATGTGGAGATATTACTGTTTGTGCATTTACAATATTCATTGATTTTTGCCATTGAAAAACGTCCAGAAATGTTTGAAGCTACTGACTGAATGAAAGGAGCTGGCATCTCACTCTCTTTGAATCTTCTTTATCATGCTAGGATTAACAGGAAAAAGCTAAAAATTTCAGAATTGCACCGTGCAATGTGGAGATATTACTGTTTGTGCATTTACAATATTCATTGATTTTTGCCATTGAAAAACATGTTTTTCATATACCAGAAATGTTTGAAGCTACTGACTGAATGAAAGGAGCTGGCATCTCACTCTCTTTGAATCTTCTTTATCATGCTAGGATTAGCAGGAAAAAGCAAAAAATTTCAGAATTGCACCTTGCAATGTGGAGATATTACTGTTTGTGCATTTACAATATTCATTGATTTTTGCCATTGAAAAACATGTTTTTCATATACCAGAAATGTTTGAAGCTACTGACTGAATGAAAGGAGCTGGCATCTCACTCTCTTTGAATCTTCTTTATCATGCTAGGATTAGCAGGAAAAAGCAAAAAATTTCAGAATTGCACCGTGCAATGTGGAGATATTACTGTTTGTGCATTTACAATATTCATTGATTTTTGCCATTGAAAAACGTCCAGAAATGTTTGAAGCTACTGACTGAATGAAAGGAGCTGGCATCTCACTCTCTTTGAATCTTCTTTATCATGCTAGGATTAACAGGAAAAAGCTAAAAATTTCAGAATTGCACCGTGCAATGTGGAGATATTACTGTTTGTGCATTTACAATATTCATTGATTTTTGCCATTGAAAACCATGTTTTTCATATACCAGAAATGTTTGAAGCTACTGACTGAATGAAAGGAGCTGGCATCTCACTCTCTTTGAATCTTCTTTATCATGCTAGGATTAACAGGAAAAAGCTAAAAATTTCAGAATTGCACCGTGCAATGTGGAGATATTACTGTTTGTGCATTTACAATATTCATTGATTTTTGCCATTGAAAAACGTCCAGAAATGTTTGAAGCTACTGACTGAATGAAAGGAGCTGGCATCTCACTCTCTTTGAATCTTCTTTATCATGCTAGGATTAACAGGAAAAAGCTAAAAATTTCAGAATTGCACCGTGCAATGTGGAGATATTACTGTTTGTGCATTTACAATATTCATTGATTTTTGCCATTGAAAAACATGTTTTTCATATACCAGAAATGTTTGAAGCTACTGACTGAATGAAAGGAGCTGGCATCTCACTCTCTTTGAATCTTCTTTATCATGCTAGGATTAGCAGGAAAAAGCAAAAAATTTCAGAATTGCACCTTGCAATGTGGAGATATTACTGTTTGTGCATTTACAATATTCATTGATTTTTGCCATTGAAAAACATGTTTTTCATATACCAGAAATGTTTGAAGCTACTGACTGAATGAAAGGAGCTGGCATCTCACTCTCTTTGAATCTTCTTTATCATGCTAGGATTAGCAGGAAAAAGCTAAAAATTTCAGAATTGCACTGTGCAATGTGGAGATATTACTGTTTGTGCATTTACAATATTCATTGATTTTTGCCATTGAAAAACGTCCAGAAATGTTTGAAGCTACTGACTGAATGAAAGGAGCTGGCATCTCACTCTCTTTGAATCTTCTTTATCATGCTAGGATTAGCAGGAAAAAGCAAAAAAATTCAGAATTGCACCTTGCAATGTGGAGATATTACTGTTTGTGCATTTACAATATTCATTGATTTTTGCCATTGAAAAACATGTTTTTCATATACCAGAAATGTTTGAAGCTACTGACTGAATGAAAGGAGCTGGCATCTCACTCTCTTTGAATCTTCTTTATCATGCTAGGATTAGCAGGAAAAAGCAAAAAATTTCAGAATTGCACCGTGCAATGTGGAGATATTACTGTTTGTGCATTTACAATATTCATTGATTTTTGCCATTGAAAAACCGTCCAGAAATGTTTGAAGCTACTGACTGAATGAAAGGAGCTGGCATCTCACTCTCTTTGAATCTCTTTATCATGCTAGGATTAGCAGGAAAAAGCAAAGAATTTCAGAATTGCACCGTGCAATGTGGAGATATTACTGTTTGTGCATTTACAATATTCATTGATTTTTGCCATTGAAAAACATGTTTTTCATATACCAGAAATGTTTGAAGCTACTGACTGAATGAAAGGAGCTGGCATCTCACTCTCTTTGAATCTTCTTTATCATGCTAGGATTAACAGGAAAAAGCTAAAAATTTCAGAATTGCACCTTGCAATGTGGAGATATTACTGTTTGTGCATTTACAATATTCATTGATTTTTGCCATTGAAAAACATGTTTTTCATATACCAGAAATGTTTGAAGCTACTGACTGAATGAAAGGAGCTGGCATCTCACTCTCTTTGAATCTTCTTTATCATGCTAGGATTAGCAGGAAAAAGCAAAAAATTTCAGAATTGCACCTTGCAATGTGGAGATATTACTGTTTGTGCATTTACAATATTCATTGATTTTTGCCATTGAAAAACATGTTTTTCATATACCAGAAATGTTTGAAGCTACTGACTGAATGAAAGGAGCTGGCATCTCACTCTCTTTGAATCTTCTTTATCATGCTAGGATTAGCAGGAAAAAGCAAAAAATTTCAGAATTGCACCGTGCAATGTGGAGATATTACTGTTTGTGCATTTACAATATTCATTGATTTTTGCCGTTGAAAAACGTCCAGAAATGTTTGAAGCTACTGACTGAATGAAAGGAGCTGGCATCTCACTCTCTTTGAATCTTCTTTATCATGCTAGGATTAGCAGGAAAAAGCAAAAAATTTCAGAATTGCACCGTGCAATGTGGAGATATTACTGTTTGTGCATTTACAATATTCATTGATTTTTGCCATTGAAAAACATGTTTTTCATATACCAGAAATGTTTGAAGCTACTGACTGAATGAAAGGAGCTGGCATCTCACTCTCTTTGAATCTTCTTTATCATGCTAGGATTAACAGGAAAAAGCAAAAAATTTCAGAATTGCACCTTGCAATGTGGAGATATTACTGTTTGTGCATTTACAATATTCATTGATTTTTGCCATTGAAAAACGTCCAGAAATGTTTGAAGCTACTGACTGAATGAAAGGAGCTGGCATCTCACTCTCTTTGAATCTTCTTTATCATGCTAGGATTAACAGGAAAAAGCAAAAAATTTCAGAATTGCACCGTGCAATGTGGAGATATTACTGTTTGTGCATTTACAATATTCATTGATTTTTGCCATTGAAAAACATGTTTTTCATATACCAGATATGTTTGAAGCTACTGACTGAATGAAAGGAGCTGGCATCTCACTCTCTTTGAATCTTCTTTATCATGCTAGGATTAACAGGAAAAAGCTAAAAATTTCAGAATTGCACCGTGCAATGTGGAGATATTACTGTTTGTGCATTTACAATATTCATTGATTTTTGCCATTGAAAAACATGTTTTTCATATACCAGAAATGTTTGAAGCTACTGACTGAATGAAAGGAGCTGGCATCTCACTCTCTTTGAATCTTCTTTATCATGCTAGGATTAACAGGAAAAAGCTAAAAATTTCAGAATTGCACCGTGCAATGTGGAGATATTACTGTTTGTGCATTTACAATATTCATTGATTTTTGCCATTGAAAAACATGTTTTTCATATACCAGAAATGTTTGAAGCTACTGACTGAATGAAAGGAGCTGGCATCTCACTCTCTTTGAATCTTCTTTATCATGCTAGGATTAACAGGAAAAAGCTAAAAATTTCAGAATTGCACCGTGCAATGTGGAGATATTACTGTTTGTGCATTTACAATATTCATTGATTTTTGCCATTGAAAAACATGTTTTTCATATACCAGAAATGTTTGAAGCTACTGACTGAATGAAAGGAGCTGGCATCTCACTCTCTTTGAATCTTCTTTATCATGCTAGGATTAGCAGGAAAAAGCAAAAAATTTCAGAATTGCACCTTGCAATGTGGAGATATTACTGTTTGTGCATTTACAATATTCATTGATTTTTGCCATTGAAAAACATGTTTTTCATATACCAGAAATGTTTGAAGCTACTGACTGAATGAAAGGAGCTGGCATCTCACTCTCTTTGAATCTTCTTTATCATGCTAGGATTAACAGGAAAAAGCTAAAAATTTCAGAATTGCACCTTGCAATGTGGAGATATTACTGTTTGTGCATTTACAATATTCATTGATTTTTGCCATTGAAAAACGTCCAGAAATGTTTGAAGCTACTGACTGAATGAAAGGAGCTGGCATCTCACTCTCTTTGAATCTTCTTTATCATGCTAGGATTAACAGGAAAAAGCTAAAAATTTCAGAATTGCACCGTGCAATGTGGAGATATTACTGTTTGTGCATTTACAATATTCATTGATTTTTGCCATTGAAAAACATGTTTTTCATATACCAGAAATGTTTGAAGCTACTGACTGAATGAAAGGAGCTGGCATCTCACTCTCTTTGAATCTTCTTTATCATGCTAGGATTAGCAGGAAAAAGCTAAAAATTTCAGAATTGCACCGTGCAATGTGGAGATATTACTGTTTGTGCATTTACAATATTCATTGATTTTTGCCATTGAAAAACATGTTTTTCATATACCAGAAATGTTTGAAGCTACTGACTGAATGAAAGGAGCTGGCATCTCACTCTCTTTGAATCTTCTTTATCATGCTAGGATTAACAGGAAAAAGCTAAAAATTTCAGAATTGCACCTTGCAATGTGGAGATATTACTGTTTGTGCATTTACAATATTCATTGATTTTTGCCATTGAAAAACATGTTTTTCATATACCAGAAATGTTTGAAGCTACTGACTGAATGAAAGGAGCTGGCATCTCACTCTCTTTGAATCTTCTTTATCATGCTAGGATTAACAGGAAAAAGCAAAAAATTTCAGAATTGCACCGTGCAATGTGGAGATATTACTGTTTGTGCATTTACAATATTCATTGATTTTTGCCATTGAAAAACATGTTTTTCATATACCAGAAATGTTTGAAGCTACTGACTGAATGAAAGGAGCTGGCATCTCACTCTCTTTGAATCTTCTTTATCATGCTAGGATTAGCAGGAAAAAGCAAAAAATTTCAGAATTGCACCGTGCAATGTGGAGATATTACTGTTTGTGCATTTACAATATTCATTGATTTTTGCCATTGAAAAACATGTTTTTCATATACCAGAAATGTTTGAAGCTACTGACTGAATGAAAGGAGCTGGCATCTCACTCTCTTTGAATCTTCTTTATCATGCTAGGATTAACAGGAAAAAGCTAAAAATTTCAGAATTGCACCGTGCAATGTGGAGATATTACTGTTTGTGCATTTACAATATTCATTGATTTTTGCCATTGAAAAACATGTTTTTCATATACCAGAAATGTTTGAAGCTACTGACTGAATGAAAGGAGCTGGCATCTCACTCTCTTTGAATCTTCTTTATCATGCTAGGATTAGCAGGAAAAAGCTAAAAATTTCAGAATTGCACCGTGCAATGTGGAGATATTACTGTTTGTGCATTTACAATATTCATTGATTTTTGCCATTGAAAAACGTCCAGAAATGTTTGAAGCTACTGACTGAATGAAAGGAGCTGGCATCTCACTCTCTTTGAATCTTCTTTATCATGCTAGGATTAACAGGAAAAAGCTAAAAATTTCAGAATTGCACCTTGCAATGTGGAGATATTACTGTTTGTGCATTTACAATATTCATTGATTTTTGCCATTGAAAAACATGTTTTTCATATACCAGAAATGTATGAAGCTACTGACTGAATGAAAGGAGCTGGCATCTCACTCTCTTTGAATCTTCTTTATCATGCTAGGATTAGCAGGAAAAAGCTAAAAATTTCAGAATTGCACCGTGCAATGTGGAGATATTACTGTTTGTGCATTTACAATATTCATTGATTTTTGCCATTGAAAAACATGTTTTTCATATACCAGAAATGTTTGAAGCTACTGACTGAATGAAAGGAGCTGGCATCTCACTCTCTTTGAATCTTCTTTATCATGCTAGGATTAACAGGAAAAAGCTAAAAATTTCAGAATTGCACCGTGCAATGTGGAGATATTACTGTTTGTGCATTTACAATATTCATTGATTTTTGCCATTGAAAAACATGTTTTTCATATACCAGAAATGTTTGAAGCTACTGACTGAATGAAAGGAGCTGGCATCTCACTCTCTTTGAATCTTCTTTATCATGCTAGGATTAGCAGGAAAAAGCTAAAAATTTCAGAATTGCACCGTGCAATGTGGAGATATTACTGTTTGTGCATTTACAATATTCATTGATTTTTGCCATTGAAAAACATGTTTTTCATATACCAGAAATGTTTGAAGCTACTGACTGAATGAAAGGAGCTGGCATCTCACTCTCTTTGAATCTTCTTTATCATGCTAGGATTAACAGGAAAAAGCTAAAAATTTCAGAATTGCACCTTGCAATGTGGAGATATTACTGTTTGTGCATTTACAATATTCATTGATTTTTGCCATTGAAAAACATGTTTTTCATATACCAGAAATGTTTGAAGCTACTGACTGAATGAAAGGAGCTGGCATCTCACTCTCTTTGAATCTTCTTTATCATGCTAGGATTAACAGGAAAAAGCTAAAAATTTCAGAATTGCACCGTGCAATGTGGAGATATTACTGTTTGTGCATTTACAATATTCATTGATTTTTGCCATTGAAAAACATGTTTTTCATATACCAGAAATGTTTGAAGCTACTGACTGAATGAAAGGAGCTGGCATCTCACTCTCTTTGAATCTTCTTTATCATGATAGGATTAGCAGGAAAAAGCTAAAAATTTCAGAATTGCACCGTGCAATGTGGAGATATTACTGTTTGTGCATTTACAATATTCATTGATTTTTGCCATTGAAAAACATGTTTTTCATATACCAGAAATGTTTGAAGCTACTGACTGAATGAAAGGAGCTGGCATCTCACTCTCTTTGAATCTTCTTTATCATGCTAGGATTAACAGGAAAAAGCTAAAAATTTCAGAATTGCACCTTGCAATGTGGAGATATTACTGTTTGTGCATTTACAATATTCATTGATTTTTGCCATTGAAAAACATGTTTTTCATATACCAGAAATGTTTGAAGCTACTGACTGAATGAAAGGAGCTGGCATCTCACTCTCTTTGAATCTTCTTTATCATGCTAGGATTAACAGGAAAAAGCAAAAAATTTCAGAATTGCACCGTGCAATGTGGAGATATTACTGTTTGTGCATTTACAATATTCATTGATTTTTGCCATTGAAAAACATGTTTTTCATATACCAGAAATGTTTGAAGCTACTGACTGAATGAAAGGAGCTGGCATCTCACTCTCTTTGAATCTTCTTTATCATGCTAGGATTAACAGGAAAAAGCTAAAAATTTCAGAATTGCACCGTGCAATGTGGAGATATTACTGTTTGTGCATTTACAATATTCATTGATTTTTGCCATTGAAAAACATGTTTTTCATATACCAGAAATGTTTGAAGCTACTGACTGAATGAAAGGAGCTGGCATCTCACTCTCTTTGAATCTTCTTTATCATGCTAGGATTAGCAGGAAAAAGCTAAAAATTTCAGAATTGCACCGTGCAATGTGGAGATATTACTGTTTGTGCATTTACAATATTCATTGATTTTTGCCATTGAAAAACGTCCAGAAATGTTTGAAGCTACTGACTGAATGAAAGGAGCTGGCATCTCACTCTCTTTGAATCTTCTTTATCATGCTAGGATTAACAGGAAAAAGCTAAAAATTTCAGAATTGCACCTTGCAATGTGGAGATATTACTGTTTGTGCATTTACAATATTCATTGATTTTTGCCATTGAAAAACATGTTTTTCATATACCAGAAATGTATGAAGCTACTGACTGAATGAAAGGAGCTGGCATCTCACTCTCTTTGAATCTTCTTTATCATGCTAGGATTAGCAGGAAAAAGCTAAAAATTTCAGAATTGCACCGTGCAATGTGGAGATATTACTGTTTGTGCATTTACAATATTCATTGATTTTTGCCATTGAAAAACATGTTTTTCATATACCAGAAATGTTTGAAGCTACTGACTGAATGAAAGGAGCTGGCATCTCACTCTCTTTGAATCTTCTTTATCATGCTAGGATTAGCAGGAAAAAGCAAAAAATTTCAGAATTGCACCTTCCAATGTGGAGATATTACTGTTTGTGCATTTACAATATTCATTGATTTTTGCCATTGAAAAACATGTTTTTCATATACCAGAAATGTTTGAAGCTACTGACTGAATGAAAGGAGCTGGCATCTCACTCTCTTTGAATCTTCTTTATCATGCTAGGATTAACAGGAAAAAGCTAAAAATTTCAGAATTGCACCGTGCAATGTGGAGATATTACTGTTTGTGCATTTACAATATTCATTGATTTTTGCCATTGAAAAACATGTTTTTCATATACCAGAAATGTTTGAAGCTACTGACTGAATGAAAGGAGCTGGCATCTCACTCTCTTTGAATCTTCTTTATCATGCTAGGATTAGCAGGAAAAAGCAAAAAATTTCAGAATTGCACCTTGCAATGTGGAGATATTACTGTTTGTGCATTTACAATATTCATTGATTTTTGCCATTGAAAAACGTCCAGAAATGTTTGAAGCTACTGACTGAATGAAAGGAGCTGGCATCTCACTCTCTTTGAATCTTCTTTATCATGCTAGGATTAACAGGAAAAAGCTAAAAATTTCAGAATTGCACCGTGCAATGTGGAGATATTACTGTTTGTGCATTTACAATATTCATTGATTTTTGCCATTGAAAAACATGTTTTTCATATACCAGAAATGTTTGAAGCTACTGACTGAATGAAAGGAGCTGGCATCTCACTCTCTTTGAATCTTCTTTATCATGCTAGGATTAGCAGGAAAAAGCTAAAAATTTCAGAATTGCACCTTGCAATGTGGAGATATTACTGTTTGTGCATTTACAATATTCATTGATTTTTGCCATTGAAAAACGTCCAGAAATGTTTGAAGCTACTGACTGAATGAAAGGAGCTGGCATCTCACTCTCTTTGAATCTTCTTTATCATGCTAGGATTAACAGGAAAAAGCTAAAAATTTCAGAATTGCACCTTGCAATGTGGAGATATTACTGTTTGTGCATTTACAATATTCATTGATTTTTGCCATTGAAAAACATGTTTTTCATATACCAGAAATGTTTGAAGCTACTGACTGAATGAAAGGAGCTGGCATCTCACTCTCTTTGAATCTTCTTTATCATGCTAGGATTAACAGGAAAAAGCTAAAAATTTCAGAATTGCACCTTGCAATGTGGAGATATTACTGTTTGTGCATTTACAATATTCATTGATTTTTGCCATTGAAAAACATGTTTTTCATATACCAGAAATGT
Source organism: Phyllobates terribilis (assembly GCF_046119375.1). Taxonomy (NCBI): domain Eukaryota; kingdom Metazoa; phylum Chordata; class Amphibia; order Anura; family Dendrobatidae; genus Phyllobates; species Phyllobates terribilis. Next base: position 11,744 of record NW_027368288.1, on the reverse strand, counting down.
TTGAAGCTACTGACTGAATGAAAGGAGCTGGCATCTCACTCTCTTTGAATCTTCTTTATCATGCTAGGATTAACAGGAAAAAGCAAAAAATTTCAGAATTGCACCGTGCAATGTGGAGATATTACTGTTTGTGCATTTACAATATTCATTGATTTTTGCCATTGAAAAACATGTTTTTCATATACCAGAAATGTTTGAAGCTACTGACTGAATGAAAGGAGCTGGCATCTCACTCTCTTTGAATCTTCTTTATCATGCTAGGATTAGCAGGAAAAAGCAAAAAATTTCAGAATTGCACCGCGCAATGTGGAGATATTACTGTTTGTGCATTTACAATATTCATTGATTTTTGCCATTGAAAAACATGTTTTTCATATACCAGAAATGTTTGAAGCTACTGACTGAATGAAAGGAGCTGGCATCTCACTCTCTTTGAATCTTCTTTATCATGCTAGGATTAACAGGAAAAAGCTAAAAATTTCAGAATTGCACCGTGCAATGTGGAGATATTACTGTTTGTGCATTTACAATATTCATTGATTTTTGCCATTGAAAAACATGTTTTTCATATACCAGAAATGTTTGAAGCTACTGACTGAATGAAAGGAGCTGGCATCTCACTCTCTTTGAATCTTCTTTATCATGCTAGGATTAACAGGAAAAAGCAAAAAATTTCAGAATTGCACCGTGCAATGTGGAGATATTACTGTTTGTGCATTTACAATATTCATTGATTTTTGCCATTGAAAAACATGTTTTTCATATACCAGAAATGTTTGAAGCTACTGACTGAATGAAAGGAGCTGGCATCTCACTCTCTTTGAATCTTCTTTATCATGCTAGGATTAACAGGAAAAAGCTAAAAATTTCAGAATTGCACCGTGCAATGTGGAGATATTACTGTTTGTGCATTTACAATATTCATTGATTTTTGCCATTGAAAAACGTCCAGAAATGTTTGAAGCTACTGACTGAATGAAAGGAGCTGGCATCTCACTCTCTTTGAATCTTCTTTATCATGCTAGGATTAACAGGAAAAAGCTAAAAATTTCAGAATTGCACCTTGCAATGTGGAGATATTACTGTTTGTGCATTTACAATATTCATTGATTTTTGCCATTGAAAAACATGTTTTTCATATACCAGAAATGTTTGAAGCTACTGACTGAATGAAAGGAGCTGGCATCTCACTCTCTTTGAATCTTCTTTATCATGCTAGGATTAACAGGAAAAAGCTAAAAATTTCAGAATTGCACCGTGCAATGTGGAGATATTACTGTTTGTGCATTTACAATATTCATTGATTTTTGCCATTGAAAAACATGTTTTTCATATACCAGAAATGTTTGAAGCTACTGACTGAATGAAAGGAGCTGGCATCTCACTCTCTTTGAATCTTCTTTATCATGCTAGGATTAGCAGGAAAAAGCTAAAAATTTCAGAATTGCACCGTGCAATGTGGAGATATTACTGTTTGTGCATTTACAATATTCATTGATTTTTGCCATTGAAAAACATGTTTTTCATATACCAGAAATGTTTGAAGCTACTGACTGAATGAAAGGAGCTGGCATCTCACTCTCTTTGAATCTTCTTTATCATGCTAGGATTAACAGGAAAAAGCTAAAAATTTCAGAATTGCACCGTGCAATGTGGAGATATTACTGTTTGTGCATTTACAATATTCATTGATTTTTGCCATTGAAAAACGTCCAGAAATGTTTGAAGCTACTGACTGAATGAAAGGAGCTGGCATCTCACTCTCTTTGAATCTTCTTTATCATGCTAGGATTAACAGGAAAAAGCTAAAAATTTCAGAATTGCACCTTGCAATGTGGAGATATTACTGTTTGTGCATTTACAATATTCATTGATTTTTGCCATTGAAAAACATGTTTTTCATATACCAGAAATGTTTGAAGCTACTGACTGAATGAAAGGAGCTGGCATCTCACTCTCTTTGAATCTTCTTTATCATGCTAGGATTAGCAGGAAAAAGCTAAAAATTTCAGAATTGCACCTTGCAATGTGGAGATATTACTGTTTGTGCATTTACAATATTCATTGATTTTTGCCATTGAAAAACGTCCAGAAATGTTTGAAGCTACTGACTGAATGAAAGGAGCTGGCATCTCACTCTCTTTGAATCTTCTTTATCATGCTAGGATTAACAGGAAAAAGCTAAAAATTTCAGAATTGCACCGTGCAATGTGGAGATATTACTGTTTGTGCATTTACAATATTCATTGATTTTTGCCATTGAAAAACGTCCAGAAATGTTTGAAGCTACTGACTGAATGAAAGGAGCTGGCATCTCACTCTCTTTGAATCTTCTTTATCATGCTAGGATTAACAGGAAAAAGCTAAAAATTTCAGAATTGCACCTTGCAATGTGGAGATATTACTGTTTGTGCATTTACAATATTCATTGATTTTTGCCATTGAAAAACATGTTTTTCATATACCAGAAATGTTTGAAGCTACTGACTGAATGAAAGGAGCTGGCATCTCACTCTCTTTGAATCTTCTTTATCATGCTAGGATTAACAGGAAAAAGCAAAAAATTTCAGAATTGCACCGTGCAATGTGGAGATATTACTGTTTGTGCATTTACAATATTCATTGATTTTTGCCATTGAAAAACATGTTTTTCATATACCAGAAATGTTTGAAGCTACTGACTGAATGAAAGGAGCTGGCATCTCACTCTCTTTGAATCTTCTTTATCATGCTAGGATTAGCAGGAAAAAGCAAAAAATTTCAGAATTGCACCGTGCAATGTGGAGATATTACTGTTTGTGCATTTACAATATTCATTGATTTTTGCCATTGAAAAACGTCCAGAAATGTTTGAAGCTACTGACTGAATGAAAGGAGCTGGCATCTCACTCTCTTTGAATCTTCTTTATCATGCTAGGATTAACAGGAAAAAGCTAAAAATTTCAGAATTGCACCTTGCAATGTGGAGATATTACTGTTTGTGCATTTACAATATTCATTGATTTTTGCCATTGAAAAACATGTTTTTCATATACCAGAAATGTTTGAAGCTACTGACTGAATGAAAGGAGCTGGCATCTCACTCTCTTTGAATCTTCTTTATCATGCTAGGATTAGCAGGAAAAAGCTAAAAATTTCAGAATTGCACCTTGCAATGTGGAGATATTACTGTTTGTGCATTTACAATATTCATTGATTTTTGCCATTGAAAAACGTCCAGAAATGTTTGAAGCTACTGACTGAATGAAAGGAGCTGGCATCTCACTCTCTTTGAATCTTCTTTATCATGCTAGGATTAACAGGAAAAAGCTAAAAATTTCAGAATTGCACCGTGCAATGTGGAGATATTACTGTTTGTGCATTTACAATATTCATTGATTTTTGCCATTGAAAAACGTCCAGAAATGTTTGAAGCTACTGACTGAATGAAAGGAGCTGGCATCTCACTCTCTTTGAATCTTCTTTATCATGCTAGGATTAACAGGAAAAAGCTAAAAATTTCAGAATTGCACCTTGCAATGTGGAGATATTACTGTTTGTGCATTTACAATATTCATTGATTTTTGCCATTGAAAAACATGTTTTTCATATACCAGAAATGTTTGAAGCTACTGACTGAATGAAAGGAGCTGGCATCTCACTCTCTTTGAATCTTCTTTATCATGCTAGGATTAACAGGAAAAAGCAAAAAATTTCAGAATTGCACCGTGCAATGTGGAGATATTACTGTTTGTGCATTTACAATATTCATTGATTTTTGCCATTGAAAAACATGTTTTTCATATACCAGAAATGTTTGAAGCTACTGACTGAATGAAAGGAGCTGGCATCTCACTCTCTTTGAATCTTCTTTATCATGCTAGGATTAGCAGGAAAAAGCAAAAAATTTCAGAATTGCACCGTGCAATGTGGAGATATTACTGTTTGTGCATTTACAATATTCATTGATTTTTGCCATTGAAAAACGTCCAGAAATGTTTGAAGCTACTGACTGAATGAAAGGAGCTGGCATCTCACTCTCTTTGAATCTTCTTTATCATGCTAGGATTAACAGGAAAAAGCTAAAAATTTCAGAATTGCACCGTGCAATGTGGAGATATTACTGTTTGTGCATTTACAATATTCATTGATTTTTGCCATTGAAAAACATGTTTTTCATATACCAGAAATGTTTGAAGCTACTGACTGAATGAAAGGAGCTGGCATCTCACTCTCTTTGAATCTTCTTTATCATGCTAGGATTAGCAGGAAAAAGCAAAAAATTTCAGAATTGCACCTTGCAATGTGGAGATATTACTGTTTGTGCATTTACAATATTCATTGATTTTTGCCATTGAAAAACGTCCAGAAATGTTTGAAGCTACTGACTGAATGAAAGGAGCTGGCATCTCACTCTCTTTGAATCTTCTTTATCATGCTAGGATTAGCAGGAAAAAGCAAAAAATTTCAGAATTGCACCGTGCGATGTGGAGATATTACTGTTTGTGCATTTACAATATTCATTGATTTTTGCCATTGAAAAACATGTTTTTCATATACCAGAAATGTTTGAAGCTACTGACTGAATGAAAGGAGCTGGCATCTCACTCTCTTTGAATCTTCTTTATCATGCTAGGATTAACAGGAAAAAGCTAAGAATTTCAGAATTGCACCGTGCAATGTGGAGATATTACTGTTTGTGCATTTACAATATTCATTGATTTTTGCCATTGAAAAACGTCCAGAAATGTTTGAAGCTACTGACTGAATGAAAGGAGCTGGCATCTCACTCTCTTTGAATCTTCTTTATCATGCTAGGATTAGCAGGAAAAAGCTAAAAATTTCAGAATTGCACCGTGCAATGTGGAGATATTACTGTTTGTGCATTTACAATATTCATTGATTTTTGCCATTGAAAAACATGTTTTTCATATACCAGAAATGTTTGAAGCTACTGACTGAATGAAAGGAGCTGGCATCTCACTCTCTTTGAATCTTCTTTATCATGCTAGGATTAGCAGGAAAAAGCAAAAAATTTCAGAATTGCACCTTGCAATGTGGAGATATTACTGTTTGTGCATTTACAATATTCATTGATTTTTGCCATTGAAAAACGTCCAGAAATGTTTGAAGCTACTGACTGAATGAAAGGAGCTGGCATCTCACTCTCTTTGAATCTTCTTTATCATGCTAGGATTAACAGGAAAAAGCTAAAAATGTCAGAATTGCACCTTGCAATGTGGAGATATTACTGTTTGTGCATTTACAATATTCATTGATTTTTGCCATTGAAAAACATGTTTTTCATATACCAGAAATGTTTGAAGCTACTGACTGAATGAAAGGAGCTGGCATCTCACTCTCTTTGAATCTTCTTTATCATGCTAGGATTAGCAGGAAAAAGCAAAAAATTTCAGAATTGCACCTTGCAATGTGGAGATATTACTGTTTGTGCATTTACAATATTCATTGATTTTTGCCATTGAAAAACATGTTTTTCATATACCAGAAATGTTTGAAGCTACTGACTGAATGAAAGGAGCTGGCATCTCACTCTCTTTGAATCTTCTTTATCATGCTAGGATTAACAGGAAAAAGCTAAAAATTTCAGAATTGCACCGTGCAATGTGGAGATATTACTGTTTGTGCATTTACAATATTCATTGATTTTTGCCATTGAAAAACGTCCAGAAATGTTTGAAGCTACTGACTGAATGAAAGGAGCTGGCATCTCACTCTCTTTGAATCTTCTTTATCATGCTAGGATTAGCAGGAAAAAGCAAAAAATTTCAGAATTGCACCGTGCAATGTGGAGATATTACTGTTTGTGCATTTACAATATTCATTGATTTTTGCCATTGAAAAACATGTTTTTCATATACCAGAAATGTTTGAAGCTACTGACTGAATGAAAGGAGCTGGCATCTCACTCTCTTTGAATCTTCTTTATCATGCTAGGATTAGCAGGAAAAAGCAAAAAATTTCAGAATTGCACCTTGCAATGTGGAGATATTACTGTTTGTGCATTTACAATATTCATTGATTTTTGCCATTGAAAAACATGTTTTTCATATACCAGAAATGTTTGAAGCTACTGACTGAATGAAAGGAGCTGGCATCTCACTCTCTTTGAATCTTCTTTATCATGCTAGGATTAACAGGAAAAAGCTAAAAATTTCAGAATTGCACCGTGCAATGTGGAGATATTACTGTTTGTGCATTTACAATATTCATTGATTTTTGCCATTGAAAAACGTCCAGAAATGTTTGAAGCTACTGACTGAATGAAAGGAGCTGGCATCTCACTCTCTTTGAATCTTCTTTATCATGCTAGGATTAGCAGGAAAAAGCAAAAAATTTCAGAATTGCACCGTGCAATGTGGAGATATTACTGTTTGTGCATTTACAATATTCATTGATTTTTGCCATTGAAAAACATGTTTTTCATATACCAGAAATGTTTGAAGCTACTGACTGAATGAAAGGAGCTGGCATCTCACTCTCTTTGAATCTTCCTTATCATGCTAGGATTAACAGGAAAAAGCTAAAAATTTCAGAATTGCACCGTGCAATGTGGAGATATTACTGTTTGTGCATTTACAATATTCATTGATTTTTGCCATTGAAAAACATGTTTTTCATATACCAGAAATGTTTGAAGCTACTGACTGAATGAAAGGAGCTGGCATCTCACTCTCTTTGAATCTTCTTTATCATGCTAGGATTAGCAGGAAAAAGCAAAAAATTTCAGAATTGCACCTTGCAATGTGGAGATATTACTGTTTGTGCATTTACAATATTCATTGATTTTTGCCATTGAAAAACGTCCAGAAATGTTTGAAGCTACTGACTGAATGAAAGGAGCTGGCATCTCACTCTCTTTGAATCTTCTTTATCATGCTAGGATTAGCAGGAAAAAGCAAAAAATTTCAGAATTGCACCGTGCAATGTGGAGATATTACTGTTTGTGCATTTACAATATTCATTGATTTTTGCCATTGAAAAACATGTTTTTCATATACCAGAAATGTTTGAAGCTACTGACTGAATGAAAGGAGCTGGCATCTCACTCTCTTTGAATCTTCTTTATCATGCTAGGATTAACAGGAAAAAGCTAAAAATTTCAGAATTGCACCTTGCAATGTGGAGATATTACTGTTTGTGCATTTACAATATTCATTGATTTTTGCCATTGAAAAACATGTTTTTCATATACCAGAAATGTTTGAAGCTACTGACTGAATGAAAGGAGCTGGCATCTCACTCTCTTTGAATCTTCTTTATCATGCTAGGATTAACAGGAAAAAGCTAAAAATTTCAGAATTGCACCGTGCAATGTGGAGATATTACTGTTTGTGCATTTACAATATTCATTGATTTTTGCCATTGAAAAACGTCCAGAAATGTTTGAAGCTACTGACTGAATGAAAGGAGCTGGCATCTCACTCTCTTTGAATCTTCTTTATCATGCTAGGATTAGCAGGAAAAAGCAAAAAATTTCAGAATTGCACCGTGCAATGTGGAGATATTACTGTTTGTGCATTTACAATATTCATTGATTTTTGCCATTGAAAAACATGTTTTTCATATACCAGAAATGTTTGAAGCTACTGACTGAATGAAAGGAGCTGGCATCTCACTCTCTTTGAATCTTCTTTATCATGCTAGGATTAACAGGAAAAAGCAAAAAATTTCAGAATTGCACCGTGCAATGTGGAGATATTACTGTTTGTGCATTTACAATATTCATTGATTTTTGCCATTGAAAAACGTCCAGAAATGTTTGAAGCTACTGACTGAATGAAAGGAGCTGGCATCTCACTCTCTTTGAATCTTCTTTATCATGCTAGGATTAGCAGGAAAAAGCTAAAAATTTCAGAATTGCACCGTGCAATGTGGAGATATTACTGTTTGTGCATTTACAATATTCATTGATTTTTGCCATTGAAAAACATGTTTTTCATATACCAGAAATGTTTGAAGCTACTGACTGAATGAAAGGAGCTGGCATCTCACTCTCTTTGAATCTTCTTTATCATGCTAGGATTAACAGGAAAAAGCAAAAAATTTCAGAATTGCACCGTGCAATGTGGAGATATTACTGTTTGTGCATTTACAATATTCATTGATTTTTGCCATTGAAAAACGTCCAGAAATGTTTGAAGCTACTGACTGAATGAAAGGAGCTGGCATCTCACTCTCTTTGAATCTTCTTTATCATGCTAGGATTAGCAGGAAAAAGCAAAAAATTTCAGAATTGCACCGTGCAATGTGGAGATATTACTGTTTGTGCATTTACAATATTCATTGATTTTTGCCATTGAAAAACATGTTTTTCATATACCAGAAATGTTTGAAGCTACTGACTGAATGAAAGGAGCTGGCATCTCACTCTCTTTGAATCTTCTTTATCATGCTAGGATTAACAGGAAAAAGCTAAAAATTTCAGAATTGCACCGTGCAATGTGGAGATATTACTGTTTGTGCATTTACAATATTCATTGATTTTTGCCATTGAAAAACATGTTTTTCATATACCAGAAATGTTTGAAGCTACTGACTGAATGAAAGGAGCTGGCATCTCACTCTCTTTGAATCTTCTTTATCATGCTAGGATTAACAGGAAAAAGCTAAAAATTTCAGAATTGCACCGTGCAATGTGGAGATATTACTGTTTGTGCATTTACAATATTCATTGATTTTTGCCATTGAAAAACATGTTTTTCATATACCAGAAATGTTTGAAGCTACTGACTGAATGAAAGGAGCTGGCATCTCACTCTCTTTGAATCTTCTTTATCATGCTAGGATTAGCAGGAAAAAGCAAAAAATTTCAGAATTGCACCGTGCAATGTGGAGATATTACTGTTTGTGCATTTACAATATTCATTGATTTTTGCCATTGAAAAACATGTTTTTCATATACCAGAAATGTTTGAAGCTACTGACTGAATGAAAGGAGCTGGCATCTCACTCTCTTTGAATCTTCTTTATCATGCTAGGATTAACAGGAAAAAGCTAAAAATTTCAGAATTGCACCGTGCAATGTGGAGATATTACTGTTTGTGCATTTACAATATTCATTGATTTTTGCCATTGAAAAACATGTTTTTCATATACCAGAAATGTTTGAAGCTACTGACTGAATGAAAGGAGCTGGCATCTCACTCTCTTTGAATCTTCTTTATCATGCTAGGATTAGCAGGAAAAAGCAAAAAATTTCGGAATTGCACCTTGCAATGTGGAGATATTACTGTTTGTGCATTTACAATATTCATTGATTTTTGCCATTGAAAAACGTCCAGAAATGTTTGAAGCTACTGACTGAATGAAAGGAGCTGGCATCTCACTCTCTTTGAATCTTCTTTATCATGCTAGGATTAACAGGAAAAAGCTAAAAATTTCAGAATTGCACCTTGCAATGTGGAGATATTACTGTTTGTGCATTTACAATATTCATTGATTTTTGCCATTGAAAAACATGTTTTTCATATACCAGAAATGTTTGAAGCTACTGACTGAATGAAAGGAGCTGGCATCTCACTCTCTTTGAATCTTCTTTATCATGCTAGGATTAGCAGGAAAAAGCAAAAAATTTCAGAATTGCACCTTGCAATGTGGAGATATTACTGTTTGTGCATTTACAATATTCATTGATTTTTGCCATTGAAAAACATGTTTTTCATATACCAGAAATGTTTGAAGCTACTGACTGAATGAAAGGAGCTGGCATCTCACTCTCTTTGAATCTTCTTTATCATGCTAGGATTAACAGGAAAAAGCTAAAAATTTCAGAATTGCACCGTGCAATGTGGAGATATTACTGTTTGTGCATTTACAATATTCATTGATTTTTGCCATTGAAAAACGTCCAGAAATGTTTGAAGCTACTGACTGAATGAAAGGAGCTGGCATCTCACTCTCTTTGAATCTTCTTTATCATGCTAGGATTAGCAGGAAAAAGCAAAAATTTCAGAATTGCACCGTGCAATGTGGAGATATTACTGTTTGTGCATTTACAATATTCATTGATTTTTGCCATTGAAAAACATGTTTTTCATATACCAGAAATGTTTGAAGCTACTGACTGAATGAAAGGAGCTGGCATCTCACTCTCTTTGAATCTTCTTTATCATGCTAGGATTAACAGGAAAAAGCTAAAAATTTCAGAATTGCACCTTGCAATGTGGAGATATTACTGTTTGTGCATTTACAATATTCATTGATTTTTGCCATTGAAAACATGTTTTCATATACCAGAAATGTTTGAAGCTACTGACTGAATGAAAGGAGCTGGCATCTCACTCTCTTTGAATCTTCTTTATCATGCTAGGATTAACAGGAAAAAGCTAAAAATTTCAGAATTGCACCGTGCAATGTGGAGATATTACTGTTTGTGCATTTACAATATTCATTGATTTTTGCCATTGAAAAACGTCCAGAAATGTTTGAAGCTACTGACTGAATGAAAGGAGCTGGCATCTCACTCTCTTGAATCTTCTTTATCATGCTAGGATTAGCAGGAAAAGCAAAAAATTTCAGAATTGCACCGTGCAATGTGGAGATATTACTGTTTGTGCATTTACAATATTCATTGATTTTTGCCATTGAAAAACATGTTTTTCATATACCAGAAATGTTTGAAGCTACTGACTGAATGAAAGGAGCTGGCATCTCACTCTCTTTGAATCTTCTTTATCATGCTAGGATTAACAGGAAAAAGCTAAAAATTTCAGAATTGCACCGTGCAATGTGGAGATATTACTGTTTGTGCATTTACAATATTCATTGATTTTTGCCATTGAAAAACATGTTTTTCATATACCAGAAATGTTTGAAGCTACTGACTGAATGAAAGGAGCTGGCATCTCACTCTCTTTGAATCTTCTTTATCATGCTAGGATTAGCAGGAAAAGCAAAAAATTTCAGAATTGCACCTGCAATGTGGAGATATTACTGTTTGTGCATTTACAATATTCATTGATTTTTGCCATTGAAAAACGTCCAGAAATGTTTGAAGCTACTGACTGAATGAAAGGAGCTGGCATCTCACTCTCTTTGAATCTTCTTTATCATGCTAGGATTAGCAGGAAAAAGCAAAAAATTTCAGAATTGCACCGTGCAATGTGGAGATATTACTGTTTGTGCATTTACAATATTCATTGATTTTTGCCATTGAAAAACATGTTTTTCATATACCAGAATGTTTGAAGCTACTGACTGAATGAAAGGAGCTGGCATCTCACTCTCTTCTACCTTGCAATGTGGAGATATTACTGTTTGTGCATTTACAATATTCATTGATTTTTGCCATTGAAAAACATGTTTTTCATATACCAGAAATGTTTGAAGCTACTGACTGAATGAAAGGAGCTGGCATCTCACTCTCTTTGAATCTTCTTTATCATGCTAGGATTAACAGGAAAAAGCTAAAAATTTCAGAATTGCACCGTGCAATGTGGAGATATTACTGTTTGTGCATTTACAATATTCATTGATTTTTGCCATTGAAAAACGTCCAGAAATGTTTGAAGCTACTGACTGAATGAAAGGAGCTGGCATCTCACTCTCTTTGAATCTTCTTTATCATGCTAGGATTAGCAGGAAAAAGCAAAAATTTCAGAATTGCACCTTGCAATGTGGAGATATTACTGTTTGTGCATTTACAATATTCATTGATTTTTGCCATTGAAAAACATGTTTTTCATATACCAGAAAATGTTTGAAGCTACTGACTGAATGAAAGGAGCTGGCATCTCACTCTA
>NW_027368287.1:0-50919 GCF_046119375.1 Phyllobates terribilis | reverse complement strand
CCTATGTCGTGACCGCGACTCGGCCTATGTCTCGGCCAATACACCCCATTTTCCCCTTCTTCCTTCACCTTCTTCCCCCAAAAAAAAACTCTCAACCTCCCTAAACCCATTTTCACAAATCCCTCAAAACTCAAAATTTCTTCCTCCATTTCACTCGAAATCGTCATCTCTACAACCCTCCATCAATCTCTCCTTCAAATTCGGTCAATTTCGTCCACAATCGCCCAAAATCATCAAGAACCCTAAAAACCCCAATTTCTCAAATCCCCTCCAAAACTTTGTTTTTCCTCCACAAAATCACCCCCATTAGGCCGGATTTTAGTCATATAGTCCAGATCTGAAGTGGTGTTCGAAGAGGAGGCCAAACGAGATCAAAAAGGGGATCGAACAATCTGGGTTTTCGGCGGTGTTCTTGAGTCGCGATCGCTACTCCCTGGGTCTCGACCGCGACATTCGAGCAACTCATCTTGTGTTCTTGAGTCTCGACCGCTACACTCCTTGTCTCGACCGCGACTTTCACTATGAGAAGAAGTCTCGACCGCGACTTTCACTATGAGAAGAAGTCTCGATCGCTACATTCTGAGTCTCGACCGCGACCACGGCCCGATTGTCTCGACCACGACATTGCAGTCTCGACCGCGACATCAAGAACTACGCGATTCAGGTTTCTTCGAGCGGTCGGATATTGTCCATTTGTGGCTGTGACCACCATATCTTTGCTGGGATTTTGCTGTGTTGTGATCAATGGCTCCGAAGAGACAAAGGTGAAATGCGAATGAGTTAGAGCAGATCGTCAACAAAAAAGCAATTGTCAAGACTCGGTTCCCGGACTCGGTTTTTTAGACAACATGAAATTGCAAGAGGTGGTCAGGGCGATGTTCACAAAGGCCGGTTTAGGGGGCTTCCTGGGATTGAGTGCACCCACATTCCCGAATTTCACTCGGGAATTCCTCCGTACTTTGTCTGTGACTTTAGACGACCACACCGACCGGGTGTTGCATATTGAATGGCGGTCGAGCAATAGGACATGGAGACTCACCCATGAGCAGATCGCGCACGCGTTTGGGGTGACGAAGAGGAGAAACTGGGATAGAGACGTGGATAACGACACGATGAAGGAATGGTGGACCAAAGGATCGGGAGAGGCGTACGACGCCCGACGCACCACAGATACCTCCATCGCTTTTCCGCAGTGGCGCCTCATCCACAAGGTGGTGGTGATGTGCTTCGGAAACAAGGCCGAGAACAACAAGATCTCGGTCCACCAGCTCTTCCTGATGTACGCATTCTCGTTTGAGTGCGAGTTCTACGTCCCCGACTGGCCTACCTAGTTCGTCTGTGCCTTCCAAGAGTCGCAGAAGCCGCAGTTCGACGACATCGCCGTAGGAGGGATGATTACCCTCCTAGCTATCGAGGTCGGCTGTCCACCGCGCGATCATCCTATGAGGGGAAGCCACTTATACGACAAGTCATGGTGCACGAGGAACATGTGGTTGCGGAGAGATGGCCCAGATCTCATCTACTTGTACGGGCGCGGATTTTAGATCAGCTATCCTAGAGAGGAGCCTGTCGTCTTCGGGTCATGGGCCGATTCATACATCCCTCCGGATGTCGTTCCTGAGGGTCAGCACTTCCCCGTACCGAGACCAGCACCAGCCCTAGCTCCAGCTCCATTTGCACGCCTCCACCTCCATTTGCCCCCGCGCCCGAGTTTCAGCACACTTATTCCGACGCTGGCGCGAGCAGGTCTGGGTCTCAGCCTTATTCTGACTAGATGTATTGGCGGACCCACATGGCGCACCAGATGGACCATATTACGGTGGCGATCGGGGCGATCCAGACAAGCCAGCACGAGATGCGGACGACAACACATGCGTTCGTCCAGAACCAGGAGCGGTTCCAGGCCGACATGACGGCCATCCGGGAGGACATGCTGCGGGACCAGGAGTATCAGCACCAGCAATGGGTGTATCAGCGACAGTAGTGGGAGCTCTTCCGAGCTAACTACCCCGATCCATCGGCTGGGGACGAGGACGATGCGTACGACGACGAGGAGGAGGAGTCTGATGATGGTGGTGATGATGATGACGCTGCAGAGTGATTGCGGTATTTCCCCCCTTCCCTATTTTATGAGGTCCTCTTTTGCTGCATTGAGGACAATGCGTTGTTCAAGTGTGGGGAGGGGATTTACCATACCGAGGAGGAGTTTATGTTTTTCTATCTTTCTTACTTAATTTCTGCTGAACTGTTTTGAGTCGTATTTCGATCGAGTCTGTACCGGATTATTACTGTTTGAACTCTTGCATTATTATTTATGTTTTAAAAAAATAGACGAAAAAAACAACGAAAAAGTCAAAAAAAAATACGAAAAATAAAAGAATAAAAAATCAGGCAAGCAAAAATTGATAAAAAAGGAAAAGGTTGGTGCCTGAAAAAAATAAAAAGAATAGAAAGAATAGTACCTACCACTTTGATTTTGGTGAAAACCCGAAAGGGCGCCGGAATTACATTGTTTTGTGATTAATTTATTGATTGCATATCTAATGGCGCAGGAGACATAAGAAGGGAGTAGAAGGATGTCTCGGGTTTTTAGGATTCACCAAGGAGGTATAAAGAGTTAGTTTAGCCTTTTATATCTCTTATTTATGAGCTTATTGTATCCACGCTTTGCATGTCTACCATTCCATTAGTTTATTAGGTTGCTATATATATATTATCGGCGGTTGAGTTAGATCCTAGGATTCGTTCACTATTTCTTGGAGTTTGATGCATACTGTTGTGGTTGTATGATGCAGAATTTTAAATTAGGATTGGTGGTTGTGATTTGTGGATTTATCAGTATATCTAGTGGTTTAGGACATTACTCGAAGAGGAGGAATAAGAAGTGTATAAGCGAGTGGGAGACTCGATTTTATCCTTATTTATGTCATATTTATGTACCCTTACCCTTAGAGGAGATTAGGATTCCACATGTGCTTTAACGCACATCACTTTGTTCGATTATTATTATTGTTATGGAGTGGTGTCATATGAAGGTGGAGAAATAAGGAGGGTTTTGGGTAGGACATCTCGGAGACATAAGGAGATAGATCGGAGTAGGTTAGTGCTTATGTACACTTTGGAGATTGGAGTATAGTCGCTAGCAGATTTTCTCTACACTTACTGTAGACCTTTGTGCTTTTAGGAGGAGTGAGTTTTATTTTGCTTACTCGAGGACGAGCAAGGTTCAAGTGTGGGGAGGTTTTATAGGAGCTTATTATATGGTGTAACTAGCGACTATTAGCTTAGGATTAGTGGTGTTTAGGTGCTTATTGAGTGGTATTCCCGAAATCAGGTATGATTGTTCACTTATAGATTTGCGGGATGCTCTTAAGCGTTATTTTGTGGTATTGTATTATGGAGATCCTATTTGTACTCACCTCTAGTGCATTTGGGACGGAGCTAGAGAGAAGACGACCACACCTACACACATGGAGAAGCGGAGAGGCGAAGCCGAGCTGCCTCGGACGCTTGCAGAAGACGAAGACCAGTCCGAGAGAAGGTTTCAAGACGAAGACGAGCCAAGACGAAGATGTCTCGGTCGAGACTTTGGTGTCTCGATTGAGATTTGCCCTCAAAGAAGATGTCGCGGTCGAGACTATAATGTCTCGATCGAGACTTTGCCTCGAAGTGAAAGTAGCGATCGCGACCCATGAAGTAGCGATCGAGAGTGAAGCCGTTTCTGGAAGACTGGAGAAAAGTAGCGATCGCGACCCTGAAGTCTCGACCGCGACTTTGGACGGACCCGGCCCAAAATGCAGATCTAAGCCCGGGAATTTATCAGTTTTTTATTAGTTTTTCCCATTTTATCTTTTATAATTCAGTTATTTTATATTTATTAGGCTGGGTACTATATAAACCCTTAGTTTTAGGTTAGAATCAGTTAGTTATTCTTTTGCCACTTTTCACAATCAAGTTCTTAGAAATTCAGCCACCAAGAGGAAAGCTGCCACCTTTCTACCATCTTCTACCTTCATCCCTGGTTAGTTTATTCATGATCATGTATAGCTTTCTCTTGGCTATGTCTGGCTAAGTTCCTACGAGTTCACTCTTAGGTTGAGGCCATTATTCTAGGAATTGTTTGTGAGAATTCTATGTTTATGTTCTAATTATAATTTTAGCATTGTTTTATTTTCTCTTGTGCTTATTGTCATTGATTGGTATTGGTTTTATCTAGGTGCGCAACTAGGTTGATTAGTATTCATTCATATTGCTAGGCTTGATAATTCGATTTGAAAAGTCTTGTCTTTTAGGTAGCAATCAGAATTAGCATAGACTATTTGCGAGTGCTTCTTTTGTAGAGATTATAAACCTGTGTCGAGTATCGGCGATTTGCCAATGGTAGTGCATAGGCCTACTTATCTTTGATCTTTATGTTGTTGAGTAGTTGAACCTTAGGATTTCTTTGGTTATTGCATACAACAAGGGTTTCTAGGACTATTTGGACTAGTTGCTATTTACGAACAAAGAGTAGGACAACTAGATTATTTATTTAAAAGAACATAACTTTATTAGAATTCGATGATCAACTTTCCATAAGAATAATGTGATGAGACTGAAAGAGTGAGCTTTCCATCATTATAAGTTTAACAAATCCAACGCATTCAGTTACTATTGCTTTCATAAGTTTACAAACCGAAAACCCCCTTTGTTACTATTGATAACACAATTGAAATAAACTATCGTTGCGGCTCCCTGAGGAATCGACTCCGACTTACCACTTCACTAGTGGATAGTTAGTTAGATTTATCTTTGACAGGAACAGCGACCGGTAAAACGCATGTCACTTGGTCCCTATAATTCTGTCGGTCCCTACACTTAGTTCCTAATCTGATATGCACTTTACTTTATTCTAGGTTACTCGGTCCCCAAGGACGTGTTATTCAAAATCTGCGCTTGTTATCTCTTATACTTACTCGGTCCCCATGTACTGACGCGTTGTGTCTCAGTTCCCATTCTCGGTAGGATAATTTAACTCGCTTAAGCACATAATAATCTCTCACACACAAAGGGACATAGAAGCTCTTTTAAAAACGATAAGTGCTAAGATCAAGTCTAAGGGAACGTGACACTGAGATCAAGGCTAAGGGACTGGCCTATAAGCATGAACCATATATGGGGGGCTTGATTATAAGGGAAAGAAGCGATCATAGTGCATATATATATGGACTTGAAAATGAATAGGATGCATATAGATCAAATTTTAGCAAGCAATAGTGCAATCCTAGAAGGGTATAACTAAGCATTTATCATTTAGCATCACACAGAGCATGCGAAGGACGAATACCCCTAAGAGTATAAGCTAGGTTTGTCCACATATTAGTCCTAAGTTCCCGAGATTAAAAGAATCACTGAATTACACAAGATCAAGGGAAGAAGCTTACGTGGAAGGAGATGCTTAATGAAAGGGGATCAAGTCCAAGTGAAGTCTGAGTTTGATGAATGGTTCCATGTTCAAGGTCTTGGTGAAAGTGTCTGCTATTTGATCCTCAGTTCTACGGTGGGTGAGCTCTATGTGCTTCTTCTCCACATTGTCTCGAAGGAAGTGGTGACGCACGTCAATGTGCTTGATTCAAGAGTGATGCACATGGTTCTTTGAGATGTTTATCACGCTTGTGTTGTCACACCTTATTTCAGTTGAGCCCACTGAAATGCCAAAGTCCGTGAGTTGTTGCTTGAGCCATAGGAGTTGAGCACAACAAGAATCGGTTGCTATGTATTCTGCCTCGGTGGTGGACACATCTACTGAGTTTTGCTTGCGAGAGACCCCAAGAGAAGAGACAAGGAGCTAGGAATTGTGCCATACCTGAGGTGCTCTTTTGATCGACAAGATAGCCTGCATAGTCAACATCTGTGTATCCAACAAGGGTAAAATCGCAGTTCTTAGGGTAACATAAACAAAGATTATCAGTTCCTTTCAAGTAACGAAGGATACGCTTGATATAGCAACGTGCGACTCCCTTGGATCGGACTGGAAACGTGCACAAAGACTCACTGCAAAAATAGTATCGGGTCTAGAGGAGGTTAAGTACATTAAAGACCCTACCATACCTCTATAGAGTGTTTCATTCGCCTTTGGTCCGTTAAGATCTGCATCAAGCTTAGTGCTTGTAGACACTGGAGTATGAAGGGGCTTGTGTGGTCCATCCCAAACTTCTTTATGATATCCCTTTGGTATTTTTGTTGATGAATTTGAATGCCTTCAGCCTTTTGCACCACTTGCAGTTGAAGAAAGAAGTTGAGTTCCCCTATCATGCTCATGTTGAACTTGCTGCTCATCACGTATTTGAATTTCTCTACAAGCGACATGTTAGTGGGACTAAAAATGATATCATCAACGTATGCCTGAACCACTAGGATGTTGCCCTTATGTTCCTGGATGAAGAGCGTCTTGTCAATTGTTCCCCTTTTGTAGTTGTTGGCGAGGAGATACTCCGAGAGGCACTCATACCATGCCCTTGGTGCTTGCTTTCCCATAGAGGGCCTTGTCCAGGAAATACACATACTCTAGGTAGTCGAGTCCTCAAAGCCTGGATACTTCACATACACTTCTTCGTTGAGCACACCATTAAGGAAGGCCGTCTTCACATCCATTTGAAACAGCTTGAAGGCCTTATGTGAAGCGAAGAAAATTAAAAGACGAATAGCCACTAATCTGGCAACTGGAGCATAGGTCTCGTCATAATCGATCATTTCTTGTTGATTGTACCCCTGTGCAACTAAACGTGCTTTGTTCCTTACCACAGCTCCTGAATCATCGAGCTTGTTGCGAAAGAACTAGCGAGTGCCTATGATGGTGCGATTAGAGGGCTTAGAAACTAGACGTCAAACTTTATTCCGCTTGAACTCATGAAGCTCTTCTTGCATAGCTGTCACCCAATCTGGATCAAGGATGGCTTCTTTGATGTTCTTAGGTTCAGTGAGTGAGACGAAGGCGTTGAAAGCACACAAGCTGGTTTCCTCGGTTGTTTCATCAAGTGCTTCAACAATTGCCCCAGGCGGTGCTAATTGAGCTACACAAGAGAGAGTGTGAATCCCATAATGGACTTGGGTGAGCATGTTCTCTGGAGGATGAGCACTTTGTTGTTGAAAGACTCTAGTGGGAGGCTATGTGCTATGAGTGATATTTGAATTAGAAGGCCCTTCATTATCATTGTCTGAATCTGGGCCTGAGGGAACTGAGGCTGTATAGGGAAGGGTGAGTGGATTTAAAGATTTAGGAGGAGTGGCTCGATCAATATCTGAGGAAGTTTTCAAAGGGGCGACTTTAAGGAATGGATCGGAGGTATTTGACGAAGAAGAGAGGAACGCGCCTTCATCAAACACTACATGTATGCTCTCCTCGAAGGTTCTTGTTCTTTGGTTGAACACCTTGTATGCTTTTCTTGCTGGGACATAGCCAAGAAAAATGGATCCATCACTTCGTGCATCGAACTTGCCTAAATTATCTTTCCCATTATTCAGCATGTAGCACTTGCATCGAAATACCCTGAGATATGCTTGTAGGGTATCCCCTGATCAGCTCGTACGGAGTCTTGCCTAGTGAAGGACGTAGAAGGGCTCGGTTGGTGATGTAGCATGCAGTGTTCACTGGTTCATCCCATAGAGAGGGAGTGACTCCACTTTGAAGTAGCATGTACGTGCCATCTCTACCAACATTCGGTTCTTTCTTTCAACCACTCCATTCTGTTGAGGGGTCCTAGGGGCTGAGAAGTTGTGAGTGATTCCCCTTTCAATGCAGTATCTCATAATATTTCAATTCTCAAATTTAGTTCCATGATCTGATCTTATAGAGCGCACCTTCACAGATATGGAATTTTCGAGTAAAGCGACTAACTTGTTGAAGCGCGAGAAGGCTTGATCCTTAGAGCGCATAAACAAGGTCCAAGTGAACCTGGAATAGTCATCAATGATAACAAATATGTAGCGTGCCCCACCAGGGATTTTAACACGCATTGGCCCACAGATATCCATGTGGAGTAACTCAAAGGGCTTATTTGTAGTAATGTCCTGATTGGCTTTGAACGAACTTCTGACTTGTTTTCCCTTGACATAATTAGCGCAGTGAGACACGTTGTCTATCTTGATGAGAGGTAAGCCACAAACTAGCTCCTTTACATGTAACTTATGTAGAATATGAAGATTGATGTTCCCTAGTCGTTGATTCCATAAGTCGATCTGATCTTCTATAGTAGCAAAACAAAGGTGACTCTTTGGAATGAAGCTAGAGCAAATATATACGTGTTGTTGACTCGCTTCTCCCTTAAGATAATTTCTCCAATAGCATTTCTCACAAGGCACTTCGAGGTTGTGAAAGTCACCTCTTTTGGTCCCTCATCACAGAGTTGAGCTATGCTTAAGAGATTATAGAGAAGGATCTCTAAAAAGTTCACCATCTAGATCTCTATCTTGTCATTGAGATGTACCTTTCCATGTCCGGTGATTTCTCTAGCACTCTTGTCACAAAACGATACACTTTCACCATCATATTCTTGAAAACTTCGTAGTCTTCCTTGTCTCCAGTCATGTTACATGAGCATCCACTATCTATGTACCATTTGTTCTCGCTGCTCAAGTTTCCCTGTAAATAAGCAATCAAACTTTTGGAACCCATTGAAGCTCAGCTTTTCTGGGTGGATTAGTTTTCTTATTAGTATGAGAAGAGGTACTACGATCGAGCCTTTGGCCTTTAGATGAAGAGGCAGGCACTACGTAAGAAGCATCATTCAAGCTACACACTTCACGTGTAGCGTAAATGGGTGACTTGTATGCCTTTTTACTTAGCACTTGCTTCTTCTTGCAAGAGTGTATAGTGTGACCATTGTTACCATAAAATATCACCATTCATTGTACTTCACATAACTATATTTGCCCTTTCCAGGTCTAAAGGGCTTCCTATCCTTAATCTTGGGATCTAGTATGTTTGTGGCATTCCCTTGGGCTTGGCTCAAATTACATCTTATGAGCTCTTTCCCCATGAAACCAGTGATTATCATCCCCTAATGGTTGTTCAAGTGCCTTAACCTTTTTCTCTAAGAATTCATTCTTGTTTCTACAGATTTGAAGGGCTTTGTCTAAGGTCTCAGCTTTTTCATTTAATTCTCTGGTGAGCTTTTCATTAGCACTTGAGCACTTGGAGGAATCTAAGTCGTATCCTAATCCATGTCTAGCTTTTACAAAGACAGATTGGTTCACCGTTTTCTCATTAATAGATTTAGTTAATTCGGTGATCGTTGTAAGAATTATCCTTAAGTCACTTTCTACCTTGAGTTCTAAATCCTTTAACGACCCCCCTTGAGGTTTCTTACCCTTGCATCCCTCGCAGGATTTCGTCATTAGACTTAGTTCCCTAGATTTTACTAAGGCCTTTTATTTATCAGCTAATCTAGTGGACAAGTATAGACATTCACTACGTAGTTCAGTTACTTCCTCTTCATATTCTGTGATTTGAGATTCTAAGGCTTCAGTGTCTTCTAGTAGCCCCTTAATCATATTAATAAGGTCTTTCTTTTCAAGCATGTTTAGGCGATTAGGAAAGGAATCAGAAGTTTTTACCTTAGAAGTAAGAGCCTTTGCATTGGCCATGAGACATTTGCCTTGGAATCCTTCGTGAAGGTCAGCTTCATTATCTTCTTCTCCTCATGCTGAGAAAAGTGCCTTCTTCTCAGTGACCTCTACTTTTGGGTTGGTGCATGCCTTGGCAAGATCTCCCTTCTCCTAGCAGTTGTAGCATGTATACTCCTTGAGATCACGTTTAGCCGATGATGATGCTTCTCCTGGTCCAGCTCTCTTCTTGAACCACTTCTTAACCATCTTAGTCATGAGAGCGACTTCTGTATCGTCGTACTCATCTTCTTCACCATCATTGATGTCCATCTTCTCAAGCACATTTGTGAGCTTCAGCGTTGTTCTAGTGGCTTCTTTTACTTTTAAGCCCTTTAGCGAATCAGCGTTATCTTGGTCGAAGAACTTGCCAAATATGTCAACTACTGGAAGCTTCTTGCAGTCTGGAGACATGAGTGCGATCCGTCGAGTGAGCTCGAATTTATCACTCATAGCGTAGATAACAACCATTGTATGCTCTGAAGGAGGAATGGTTACACTAGAGGCAGTCAATTTGTTGATCAGAATTGTGAAGCGTGATTGGCAGGCTGACCCGCTTTCACCAGGGAGTTGTTTAAAGGACTGAAACTCCCTTTGAAGCGTGAACTTTCTGGTATCCTTCTGGTCTTCTCTCCCTCTGTGTATGGCGATGATAGCTTCCCACATGTCTTTGGCCGTTTGTATGCCAATAACTTTGCCAATATCCGTGCGGGTGAGTCCACACAGAATCAGTTGTCGAGCTTTTGAGTTTTTCTCCATCTTGGCATAGTGCTCTGGTTGCCAATCCTTTCTTTCCTTCATCTCTGAAAGCACTTCGTCTCCAAGCTCTATGATTCTCCAACATTGGTAGTCTTGAGTTTGAATGAACGTAGTGTGCACTCACATCCACCAATCAAGTTCTCCTTCTCGAAGCTGGTGAGGTTTGTTGAGGGACATGCCGTGGTTGAACTCTGAATTCTTCATCTCCGTATTGGAATTGGATCCTGCTCTGATACCAATTGTGGATCGTGAAGATCTTAACTTAACTAAAGATTGAATCTTTTATGCGGAAATAAAAAGCTAAGAACAAAATAAACACTCAATTCCAAAATTTTGTTGATTTGATTTGTCGTGGAACTTACAACTACTAGGTGAACACACAGTTCTTAGTTTCTCTCTAAACTCTCCTAGATATTGCCTAAGTCCTAAACCAAGATGAACTCTTTCTCTCTTGTTCAACATCCACGTTTAAAGATAAATAAACTAAACTATTTATACTATGACATAATCACCGGGAACTAGTTACCTAAAAGCATGTAAATAATAATAAATAAAATACTAAATCTAAACTAGCCGAATATATTGACAAACTAGCTTCAACTGTTAAGATCTCGAATCTGGTAAATCTCAGGTGAATCAAATCTTTCCTTCTATAGCTCTTGAAAGATTTCTTTCCATATATACGTGCTCGGTCCCCTTGAGCGCGTCCTCCTTGTGTAGCACGTTACTTCTGCATCTCGATTCTTCACTCTTCGTGTTCGGTCCCCTTCAGTGTCACTCGGTTCCCTTACTCCTAGTTAAGCGCCTTGAGCGTTGTTCTTCTCGCTGGACTCGCTCTTGTATCTCCACTTTAGCTCGTTGCTTTCCATGCTTAAACCTTCTAAATAACTCAAAGGCCTATCAATTTCATGCGATATCTCACTCAGTACACACATTAGTTCATAAGGCAGTTTGTTATCATTAAAACTGAGGTATTATCAGTTACAAGGACTAAGGGGCTAGTTCATATAACCAGCAGATCATTTGCGGTTCCTCAACACCCGAGTTGCAAAAATTTGCAATCAAAGTCCTAAGTCTCACATGTATCGCATCTAGATGTGAAAGAAATTGGAGTACTTTTGAGCATGTTAGTTCATTACATAATATGATAATATATTTATTTCTTGAACTTGTTTTGAACATATATTAATGTCATAATAATTTATGTGTTGCAGATTCATTCAAAAAAGATAAACATACTTGATAAAAATGTTTGAATGATCCTGTTTATGTGAAATACAACAGGGGTACTGCTTAAGAGATATGAGATGCATGATAGGATTAACCCAATCAGCTTAGATAGCATTGATGAGTCATGTGAATGGCTTACGGGAAATCACCAAAATGATGTTGGAGACGAGTTGGAGTATGAAGATGATGAAACTCTTACTTGGAGTTTAATTGGTGAAGTTGCAGGTGCTAATGAAGAAAGGTTCAACCTCATATCAAGAGGAAATAGGGTGGGAGAGGAGAAAGTAGCAACGCCTGAGCAGCTTCAAGGAAAAAGGAGGAAGAGGATGAAGAAGATGATGAGATCTACACTCCTAATGAGTTGAATGAGGGTTTTGAAACTAACCTGAGCCAAGAAGAACCTTTTATGCTCGATGACGATGAAGATTTTTGGACCTATCAGGCTTTCTTATGATTATGAACTCTTTTTCTTGTTTTTCAAGATTTTAAAGGTATATTTATGTTTGTTTAGAACTGGTTTTTGGTTAATAACTTAGTTTATCTATAAAGCGGTTGTTTTTAAAGAGATTTGGACTTTCCTATGAAAATGCGTCTGCCAAGCCGCCTAGGCGCGCCTGGCCTTGGCCAATGCCTAGGATCACATTTCACATTTTTAAACACTAATAAGAACTTAGACTTAGCAAGAATTAGTCCTCATGAGGAAGCAAAATAAACCAATGTTGATACAAGGTTCACTAGTATATCAAAGCAAATGCACCTATTTCATATGGCGGTTTCCCGGCTTAGCAAAGCCAGCGGTTTTTGCAACGAAAATACATCACCTAGGTCATTTGCAGCGCATTTTGCATCTGGCACTGTATAATGGTTCAACAGTAACGTTGTAGACCATTATAGAACGGTTGTTATCACTAAATAAAGTATTAAGAGGTGATCAAAAAGATACACTGCATTAATGATAATACTGCAATATATATACAAGCCATAGAAGGATAGAAACGAATAACAACTTCCTAATATATCTCTAACAGATATTGACTAAGGAATAATATAATTAACTGATTTATTCCTAATACCACCCCGCAAGTGAAACGACTAGTGCAGGAGTTGTACCTTGGACACAAATTTGTCAAACTGAGCCCGCATTAACGGTTTGGTTAGAATGTCTGCCAGTTGATCCTGGGTTGAGATGTATGAGATCCGAAAAGTGCCCTTTTGAACCTGCTCCCACACAAAATGATAAGCAATAGCTATGTGTTTCATTCGGGAATGAAAAACCGGGTTGGCGCTGAGACTGATTGCTCCAATGTTGTCACAGTAAATGACTGGCTGAGAGGCTGTAGTATGACCAAGCTCCTTGAATAAGGAATGAACCCACAATATTTCAGATGCGGTATCGGCTAAGGCCTTGTATTCTGCCTCTGTTGAAGAATGTGCGGCAGATCTCTGCTTTCTCGAACTCCAGGAGATTGGTGTAGTCCCCAGATACAACAAGTAGCCAGAAGTCGACACGAAAGTGTCTTTGTGACTGCCATGGTCAGCATCTGAAAAGGCATGGAAGTGCAGTGGTGATGACGCCGAGATATGGATGCCATGGTTAATGGTTCCTGCGAGATAGCGGAGTACTCTCTTCAAGGCATCCCAATGCTCATCTGATGGCGTTTGCATAAACTGACTCAACCGATTGATCGCAAAGGCTAAGTCTGGACGTGTTAGGTTCAAATATTACAAACTCCCTATAATCTGCAGGTAATCTGTTGCATTGGGCAAAGTTGCTCCCTGATTCCGAAGCAACTAAACTGAGGATAATAGAGGCGTGGATGTCGGTTTTGCATCACTCACACCGGCACGTTGAAGGAGATCAAGCACATACCTTTTCTGGGATAAGAACAGACCATCAGGACAGCGAAGTACTTCTACGCCCAGAAAGTAGTTTAGCAACCCCAAATCTTTGAGTGAGAATTGTGCCGCGAGTCTCTGGATTAGTGCATTGACAGTCGTTGGTGAACTACCGGTAACGACAATGTCGTCCACGTAAACAAGGAGATAGATGAGAATGCCATTGTGGGAGTCAACAAACAGAGAACTGTCAGCAACAGAGTTCATAAAGCCTGTTGTAATTAGGAACCCACGTAAGGCTTGGTACCACGCACGCGGTGCTTGTTTTAGCCCGTATAATGCTTTGCAAAGACGAAACATATGATCCGGCTTCTCTTTGTTCACATACCCAGGTGGTTGAACCATAAAAACCTCTTCAGAAAGATCACCCTGATGGAAAGCATTGTTGATATCAAGTTGACGGATATCCCAGTTGCGATGCATTGCAAGAGTGAGCACCACACGAACCGTCACGGGCTTGACAACAGGGCTGAAAGTCTCATGATAGTCCCATCAAGGTCTTTGATTAAAACCTTTTGCCACCAAATGAGCCTTGTACCGTTCAATCGAACCATCCGGATTATGCTTGACACGATATACCCATTTGCATCCAACAAGATTTTGAGTAGGACTTGGCAGCACTAGATCCCACGTGTGATTGGAAATAAGGGCGTCAAATTCTACTTGCATGGCATGTCGCCAATCAGAGTCTTTCAAGGCCTGTGTGATTGTAGTGGGATGTAGAACAGGTTTTGCAGTCACGTTGAGGTTGAATCTCTTTACTAGTTTGGAGATATTATTTCTAGAACGTGTTATTATGCCTGATGGATTTGATGTGTATGGGCGGACTGAAGTTGATGGAGCTGGGCTTTGTGTGACATGCGGAAGAGTTGTTGGTAAAGTGGGCCATGTAGGCTGAATAATGGCAAGCGGCCCAGGGTGTGGTAAGTGGAGATTGGCAGAGCTTGTTGAAGTTGGTAGGGAGAGTGTTTAGGCTAAGCTGTGTTGCGGGCTTTGGGCCTGAATTGTTGGACGATCAGTAGCCTGAAATATTGGCACTCACATTCCCTTTGACTGAGTACGCTGATTTGGTGGAGCTTCAATAACAGATTTCTACGTGAATGGATATACTTGTTCATCAAATCGCACGTGTCTAGATACATACACTCTGCCGGTTTCTGGATCCAAACACTGGTAGCTATGCTGATCCATTGCGTAATCTACAAACACACAAGGAATAGACTTTTCTGCAAGCTTATTGTTAGTATAAGGTTTTAACCAGGGATAGCACAGGCAACCAAAACACTTAAGCTTTAGATAATCAGGTTGTGTTTGGGTAAGCTTGGAGAAGGGTGATTCGTAGTTGAGTGTAGGAGCGGGTAATATGTTAATCAAATAAGCAACAGTTATCATAGCAAAAGGCCAATATGTAGTTGGAATTTTTGAGTAGGTTAATAAAGATAAACCAGTTTCAACTATATGGCAATTTCGCCTCTCAGATATACCGTTGCGCTCCAGAGTATGAGGAGGCGTGGTAAAATGGCTGATCCCCTGCTCGGCAAGATATGGTCACAACCCAACATATTCTCCGCCATTGTCGGTGTATAACACTTTAATTTTGTGGCTAAATAAATTTATAATGTTTTTGAATCTTGTGAATATGGCTATAACATCAGACTTACGACGCATAGGATATAACCAGATATAACGAGTGTAGTGATCAACAAAAAGACAATAGTATTTGAGACCATCACTGGATAAAACTGGTGAAGTCCATACATCAGAGAAAATGATTTGCAGCGGATAAGTAGAGACAAGTGAGGACTCATGAAAAGGTAATTTGTGACTTTTATTCAATTGACAAGATTGACAAGCAGATTGCTGAAAATTTAAACCACCCAAGGCAAAGTGTTTATTGACGTAGCTAAAAATGGAGGAGGATGGATGTCCTAATTTGTGGTGCAAGGCCGCTGATTTATTGACGTGTACATGGCTGACGGACGGAGAATTGCTGGGCCACACATATAATCCGTCGCTGTAGGGTCCCTTAGCCTTCAATCTGCGGGTCTGGAGATCCTTCATAACAAAGGAATCAGGGTAAAAAGTGAGTTCGGAGTTGGTCTGCTTAGTTAACTTTGATACATATAGAACATTTTGTTGCATCTTAGGAATATTTAAAACATCAGGCAAGGATATATCGTGAAGCTTAAGAGTTCCGGTGTTAGAAATGTGCAAACCTGAACCGTTACCAACGAATAACGAATCTGGGTCGTCGTAAGATTTATATAACGCCAGATTGTTGAGATCCTGCGTCACATGGTGGGTCGCACCAGAATCCACAATATACTGACTTCCTGGAGACTATGTAGACAAAGAGTGAACCTGCAGTGGGCGAGTCTGTGCTGCTGTCGGATTGCCTGGTGGCTGGATTTTGGGATGCGCCTGACGGAATAGTGGACATTGCGGCATCAGGTGACCTATCTCGCGGCACCATTGACACTTTCCGAAATAAGGTTTGGGCGGCCCCTTGCCTCTTCTGTTGCTCTGCGTCTGGGACCATTGCTGGCCAGAGTTGAACTCGGTGTTGTGTTGGGGCACCCAAGTCTTTGCTGGGGAGGGCGATATTGTGTTTTGTTAGTGGCAGCCTGCATTGTTAGCGCCATCACTGGACATGGGTTGGTTCGGTTACCGATCTGGATGGACAGCTCACAATTTAGTAGCTTTTCATGCAATTCGTCAAAGGCAATCAGCAAATCTCTCGCATTGACGCCATCGATCACAGGCTGAAACGACTCATCCAATCCACGTAAGATCTGGTCCATCACATCTTCCTCATCCATTGGACTCCCGATAGACGCTAAAATGTCGACAACAGACTTAATTTGATTCATATAGTCTGTGATGGAGAGATTACCCTTTGTGATGGATCGAAGACGATCCTTCAGTTGCTTCTTGTGACCTCTGGTGGCGCGCGCGAACGTCCGCTTCAAGAGTGCCCATAATTCTGCCGATGTCTTGGTCTGTGTAACCAAGGAAGCCACCGAGTCAGACAAGGTTGGGAGAATTGCGCCATAGACAAGTCTGTCCTGGCGTTTCCAAGTCAGGTAGGCCGGGTTGGGGATCTCAACCGGGGGTGTGGCAGTGTTCATGATCATCTTCGGTGGTGCGGGATGAGTTCCGTCAGGGAATTTGAAGAGATCAAAGCCTTCCAGGATTGCTTCAACTTACAACTCCCAGTTGATGTAGTTAACTGAAGTGGATGTGAGACATTGGAAAGAGTAACGAAAGAGAAAGGCTTGTCTGTTTCGTAAGAATTTGGGATTTGGTGGCTTGCTTCTCCAGCCATTGCTGTTCGAATCGATGTTCGAGATTTGATGGATCAAAACGTAGCGACTGATACATATTAAGAGGTGATAAAAAAGATACTCTCCATTAATGATAATACTGCAATATATATACAAGCCATAGAAGGATAATATATATACAAGCCATAGAAGGATAGAAACGAATAACAACTTTCTAATATATCTCTAAAAGATATTGACTAAGGAATAATATAATAACTGATTTATTCCTAATATAAAATGGCATTTTCCTTTATCATACACCCACTTCTTTTTCGCTGCCAGGTCGAAGAAGCTCACAAATTAGAGCAATAATATCGGTGGTGGGCAAATTCAAGGTCTGTGGACCCCACCCCCCAGAAAATCAAAAAAAAGAAGAAGAAATAGAGAAAGGCCGACCTGGCTAGGCGTCCAGGGGCAGACCGGCGACCTCACGAGGTCAACCTGCCCCAGCCAATAGGGGGTGACACGTGTCACCCCTATTGGAAATATATTTTTTTAAATTATGTGTTATTTTATAAATAAAAATTAATATTATATGTTATTATATTAGATAAAATTATACAATTTCTATAAAAATTTATAAAAATAATTTTTTTAATGCGAATGAGATTAATATTGATTTATTTAACACGTTTAAAAAACCTACTTTTATTTCTTGTACATTATCTTAGCCAAATAGATTCAAATAAGTTATTTTAAGATTGATTTATTTAAGCTAAATAGATCCAAACGAGTTATTTTATTTCTCATTTTTATTATTATAAAATATCCAACTAGATTGCACAATGTATGAAACAAATCTAATATTGAAGATGAGGCACACGTGTCAATTTTTCATTGGACGAAAATATATTATTTTAGGATAAGCTTTATCTTGTACATTATCTCAAACTTAAAAAATATAAAAAAAATAAAAATTTCTAAAGATGGGGTACACGTGTCCGTTTTTAATTGGATGGAGAAAGTGAAAAATAAAAATTAATTGAATTGGTGGTCACATTAATAGATAAATTATAAATATGATTTTTATTGTTGTAGTTGGGTTGGATTGAAGGTTGGATAAAAAGATTAATATTATATTAAAAAAGTGAAAGTTGGGATGGGATTAGAGGTCATTGATATTTATGATGTTAAAAGAGTTCCAAGGCTCGAGTTCGAAGGCGATATCAATGGAGAAATATAGGCTGAAGGGCTGCAACAACTCCGGAGGCGAATAAGAGCTCGCAAACAATTTAAAGGGGCGCGCGATGGACTGCAGTAGCTCCGGCTGCAGGTTTTGGTTTTAGGGCGAATTTCTTCCTGAAGTGGAGTTCGCAGGTGAAGGAGAGTACGAAACCTTCGATTTGAGGGTTTAGGGCTTCACTCTCTTTCTCAGTTTATTACTAGTACCACCGCAGGATGCCACCTAGTTTGTTCTCCTCTATATGTATGTTGATTCTGAGCTTGTTGATTCTTACAATTTGATTTCTAACTTAGCTTTACTGTCTGATTCTTTCCACATGATTTCCCTTTCTCCATCGAATTGCAGCTTTTCTCCGTCAAAAGAACATACTGCACTAGGTTTCCCTTTCTCCATCTCTCCAAATTTCCGTTTTGCTTCATCAAACTCCAATCCGTTCTAACTATTAATAATTATCTGGTTGCTGAAAATGTTTGAAAACATTGCCTTCCACGTATTATCGGCAACCGTTATAGGAAAATGTTTGAAAATGGGGATGCTAAGTTGAACATGGTGTTTATATGCTTAAATTTGGATGTAGTTAATAGTAAATTTATCTATGATGGTATCTTAGTGGATTGTGGCCTGGTAATGGGGATTCATTTTGTTTGCTTTGGTTCGTCTTAGGTATAAGCCATTGATAGACCTTCTATTTAGCCTATCTTTGGAGTTGACGTCCATTATCTCTCGAGCATTTCATGCTAGATTTAGAATGATTATGATAGGTTTTGAGTACTAATTATTTACTGAACGTTTGTCATGTGGATAGTTGTTTTCTTGTTTCTTGGAATTGCATTTGTCAGAAATCAGAAGTATTTTAATTGAATGCTTGTGAAATTGAGAAGTATTGAAGGTGACAAACAAATTCCAAGTATCTTGTTGTCTGAATGTCTCCCAGTAATAGCTCTCCTTTGTTTCATGTTCTCTAAGAATATGAAGTACTCATTAGATGTCTGCTAATCAGTTGAATAGATTAAAAGTGGGATAGTAACCAAGTCAAATGGCAGTCTTCTGCTCATTCTAGAGAGAGAGAGGGAGGACCGATATGCCGTAGAACTCAAAGTGAAGGTTCAATCCCTTCAAACTGAAACCACACTCTTTTGAATGATCACTCCTTTATGAGGTCATTCATTTTTCTGGCTTATTGTTTAATAGCACAATATTACATCCGGTGGATGTACAGAATGAACAAGATTTTATAGTCAAAGTTTACTGGTAAGTTCTCATGTCCATCTTACTGGTAAGCTCTTTATGATCTGTAAATGCTACAAAATGACAAGGTGGAGAATTGGTTTTGTACAAAGGCAAGAGTCATATCATGGCATCTTATAACAAGCTCTTTATGTTCTCCTCCTTTTGGAGATTGACTTATTATAGTTCTTTTTGAATAGTTTTAGATAATTAAGTATCCTTTCCACTTGCTTATATAGAATGAAGAAAATCTGAATTTTCCTGAATTTTATCAAGTTTGCATATTTCTTGTTCAAAGTACTGTATTTTGCTGAGTTGAACTTCACTGAATGCTGAATTTCTGCTAAGAAATTACACCTGATCAATACTCTTTTTTGAGATTATAGTTATTTAAATCAGCTACTTTAAGAAAACTAGTAGTGCAAATTTGACACACGTCATATGCGGGAGACAAGGTATCCTTGTACTATCTTTGATGACCGACATCCATCAACTGTGTCTGTGACAGTGCTTGCTGTGGTGGAGATGTTAAATGCTTTTAATAATCTCAGCGAGTAAGTAATATAGGGTTCATGATAGAGGAAATAAGTACTTGATGTATATATCCTACCAAAGTTTCTTGGTCCCTACAAGTAGGTCTACCAGTTTAAACAAAGACTAGGCTCCTTCTGTTTTTTTTAACAAGCAATACAAAGATACATTTTCTTACATAAGGTTGCCTAAATCACCGAAACGAATGATCTTATAGAAATCCCTAACTTTCAGCGATTCATGGAGGGATATGATGAATTCTCGGTCAGCACATCAGAAAGAAGAGAACGATGCCATTGTGATTTGGATAGAAAATCGGTTGCTTGATTGTTTTCTCGAAGAACATTGTTGAACTTAACAACTTGCCAACTTGATGTAATTCTCTTGATGTCATTGGGAAAAAAACACCAATGACCTTCATTGGACTTTCACCAAGAAGGAAATCTCTCTCTTCACGTACTTATTTTGTATGTGGCAGCCATTATCAATTGCTCTTTGATAAGTTTTTGCAAGTTGCTTCTTCCAAGAAGCAGCTTGTAAAATGATTTTTGTTGTACTGTAACAAATCTGAATTCTCTCTCTTTACCTACAGGTCACTCCACTTTCTTGGGAAGATTGGAAAGTTGTTTTGTATCTTTCATTTCCGGTTAGCGACATCATCTTTCTTCTTCCTTGACTCATTCTTCTTGTTTGGATGAGCTTTTGCTGTATTTATAGTTCAAGGCACTTAATTTTATCCACTTAGCTCGCTCCAACCAGTTTTACATGGTCCTATACTGAGCCATAACAGATTAGTCTCAGCTCACCCATATTAGCTTGTGACTTACTTTGATCAGTCATTCATTGTTGTAGATGTATATTATCAAATGCTTAAATTATTGTAATATTGTGTACGTGACTGTGTCCTAGTTTCTTAAAGATGTCTTTTATATCTTGTTGGTAAGAAAACATTTCCCTCTAACCGCTTCTCGGTGGACTTGACTGATGCAGGTGATTATAAGTAATGAGGTGTTAAAGTATCTTTCAAGAAAACACAGATAATACTTAATCATCTGATATTAGTCCCACTCCATGCTAAATTTCTGTGTATGCAGAATAAATAACTTTTTTTTATAGTCTAAGATAGGATATTTCTATATATTTTCAAGTTATTAACATTATTATTGTGTAGTAGAAATTAACTCTTGCTAACACTTGTTATTATGTTTGATAAGTACTTTTTTTTTTTGAAAAAGGAAAAAATTAGGGGGCTACAAAGATCTAGACGATAACCGCCCTAGAGCATCTTCGCGGATGAGAGCCAAAAGCTATGACTCTCCCTCCAGTCCCACAACTTATTCAGCAAACCCAGCTTGGCTATCCGATCAGCCACTTGATTGATTTTCTGAAAAACATGTGAGAACCTAAACGCAAGGTAAGACTACAAATTAACACAAATGTCATTAACAATTTGATTAATTTCCCAGGGACAATGCCAAATGCCATTCAAAACGTTAATGAGGCACATGTTGTCTCCTTCAATTTCCACGATAGAGAGATTCATTTCTTTGATACATTTTGTTGCAAGCCTTAAGGCGCAAGCGTCAGCTTGAATAGCCGAAAGGTTGTTTTCGCTTGCATTCCCCATAGCAAGCACTTTTCCACACGAATCTCTGACAACAAAACTCATCCATGCCTTTCCATTGATAAGTATGTTCAAGCCAATCATGTATGGATTTGGTTTTTGTATAAGCAATATACTAGCTTATGAAGTTATACATGTAATCAAACATCAAATGTCAGATGTAATATAATATGTTTAGAATAAATTTTATAAACTGATAGGATAATTATAAAATGTTGTATATATTCAGCTGGAAAACAATAAAAACGTTGCATTAGAACAATAAAACTGCGGCAACAGAACTCCGGCCAAAACCAAGGGATCATGGAAACAGTCTCAACTAGTTAATCATTCATGTCAAGCACGGGGTTGAATTAATTAAATAAATAAATAATATATATATAATATTGGTGAGAAAGATACTTAAACTTTACTTTATATATGTATATATATATATATAATATAATATTAGTGAGAAAGATACTTAAACTTTACTTTATATATATATATATAATATAATATTAGTGAGAAAGATACTTAAACTTTACTTTGATTCTATATATATAACATAAATAATGTGAGAAATATAATATTTGAACTAAAAATATAAAACTATTTTGAAATATATAAATAATATTATTCATTATAGTTTATATTATACACATCGTTAATGTTAGGCTATAGAAAAAAATGAAAATATAACATTATCTTAAAAAGTATAATTAAGATTGTTTATCATAATTTCATACATATGATTCACGATATATGCATGTTGTATTATATAATAATGAAGGATAAATACTCCTATTATATATAATAGGCTAACGAAGATGTTAGATCGAGATCTATAAAATTAAAATTAATAAAAATATATAACAAATTTAGTCAATATGGTACGATTTATTGTTAACAAATCAATATAGTTTTACGGACTTAATATATAATAATCTTAATATAATTGATACGATTTTAGGGTTTGATTATCTAATATAATAATCAAGAATATTATACCATTAGTATTCTAGGAGATAAAGTTTTTAAATAAAAACTAAAAAAGTATTAAAAAGTAAAATAATCTAAAAAGTCTTAATAGATGTGCTAATTCTTGGTTGATATATTTTTAATATATATAAATTAATAGATTTAATGGTGGCTGATGAAAATCAATAACTTTAATAATATGTAAGATGATGGGACATCCTTAAAAAATGGAATTTTGATTAAAATTAATGTGGACGCGACGTGTCAGTTGTTTTAATCTTTGGACGACACATAAGCAGGAGGACTATCCTTTAGTATATAGATAGAAGATTTAGGAATTTAAAAGCTCGGGGATATTATTTGATTCACAATATATGCATGTAGTATTATATAATAGAATAATATTGGGCAAATACTAGTACTATATGTTGGTTTTGACACGTTACCAAAGTAGAAAACACGTGTTTTGATCAGCTATTGTTCTCTGTCACTAAGGTTCATTAAGCCTTAGTTGCGCTTAACAAGGATTCAATTGCGCTTTGAATACTTGGGTTGCGCTTAACCTATGATGAACTATTAGTAATGAATTTACTAAAGTCCTTAAGTGCGGAAGAGGTTAGACAGACAATAAAGCGCGCTTTAAGTTGTTAAAACGCATCAATATTTGCACACACAAGAATTTCCAAACAGTGAGAACCCTAAGTCACTACCTGACTCGGGATAAAACTCACCACTACACTTGTATTGATTAAGAAGTGATTACAATCTCTCGCTTCAACACGAGAAGCTCACTCGTAAGCACTCTCTCTACAATACTCTCAGTTCAGCTCTGAAGAACAAAGGCACTCTCAACACTCTAAGCTTACAAACGAAATATCTCTTAAGCTCTCTCTAGCTTCCTATATTCTCTACGTTTGCAATATCTAGAGTATTTGAAATAGTACTCTATTTATACACAAGTCTGAAGCTAAACCTATAACTCAACCGTGTAACAAACAAAGACTAAACACAATGCCACCTCATCAATCCGTGTGCCTTGATCACTTCACCAGAATTAATCAACGGCTTGGAGTGATTTGGTTTTGTTCTTCATGTGTTGATCCACGCCACATAAGCAATCCGTGTGCTTCGAGCTCTAACAAACTCTTGCCACGCTGGCGATCCCTGGAGTGGCGTCTCAAAGAGTGTAAAGTTCTTCTCGCACCTTCCTGTGCACGCAACTTGCACTCTCCCGCTTTACCAGCCTTCGTAGCGTGCAAATTTGCCCTCCTGCGCTCTGGTACACCCTAAGCTTCAGTGGAACCTCGTGGTCAACTTCCTTCAACTTTATTCAAGCGCGTCTCTACGCCCTCGAAGCTCGATCACTCTTACTTCTTGGTCTTGAATGGATTTATTAAAACACCGTTTGCGAAACTTGCTTTCTCCGCTTGGTGTTAAGCGCGACTGTGACCAGTCAAGCGCATCTCTAAGTGACTTAAGCGCATCCTTACAAGTATGGCAATGACCTGGAAGGCTTAAAAACACTAAGAGATTAAACATATTAGTTTGTTATCATCAAAACAAAGAGAATAGATTAAGCTTTAACACGACGATTAAAGCTCAACTGACAACTTCCCCCTTTTTGATGATGACAAACTGTAAACAGGTAAGCTCATGAATACTTTCTTAAGTGACTAAAATGAAGGCAATAATATCAATTTAATCAAGTATTCAGATTCGGAATTGGATCAAAGTAACTTACCAAGGTACTTAACCATACCAGTTTTCAATTCCCCCTGAATTCAAGCACGATCTCATACTTCCCCCTTAATCAAAGAGGAATTTACCTGTGTTTTTCCCCCTTTTGACATCATCGAAAAATTCAAAGCAAAGTCATACGGTAAGAAAGATAGTAGAGTGCACTTGCTAGTTAAGACGTCAAACAAAGCTTGAGAGAGAAAAATGAGCAACTTAAGTAAGGAAAAGTCAGGTTAGTAAGGCTCTCAGAGATATAAAAATCGAAAGCATACTTAAGTATCATTTGAGTACAAACTGCCACAAGAGGAGCTGGAAACCTAACGAGCGAATTCACAAATCACATAAACAGAGTAGAGAGAAAAAAGAGAATCAGCAAATGCACTTTAAAAAGCACAACCATCACAACAACTCATGGGCTACCACCCCGTTCTTCGTTAAACTTCTCCTGAACTAGCTTCAGCATTGAAGACATAATTTCCACCATTTCTCCAAGACGCTTTTCGACCCGCTCCTGATGCGCTTCCATTGAAGCCACTAGAACAGACATATCTGCGGAGCTGGAGGAGACCCGAGCGCGAGGGCTCAGCTCGGAGCGCGAGCTAGAGTGGGGTTTCTCCTCAGTCTTGGGCAACAAGATGGCAATAATGGCGTCTTATCACGAACATACTTGCGTGGCGTGATGGTGATGATGATGAAGTGGTGGAGTAAGCGCTTAGTGGGGCGAAGCAGATCAACTGTGAGCGTACCTTTTGGCACATTGGGGCCAAACACGGTCCTTTTGAGCGCAGTTGCACCAGCTGGCCAATTTGTTTGTACAGCCGACCAAACCCGCTGGACTGCTCTGTCAGCCTTAAAGCGATGCACTGAATACTTAAATGCGCTGAATACTGAAGCGCATGCTGAACTACCTCTGAGTAGACGTAACACTGAAGCACATGCTGGATATTTGTTAAACCGAAGAAGCATAACAAAGATTGAGATGAGTAGACGTGAGAGTGTGATGTCCAGTTCAATTTTCAAACTACAATGTAAAGAAATTCATGAATAGGAAGATGCACATTTCATATAGGGGACATTAGAGCATTCAATCACTCAAGTTGATGTGGACGTATGTGCATATACATGTAGTATGGTAATTGAGGCTTTATGTCACCAAATGAATACTTCTCTAATGTAGAGCTCAATAAAGGACGAGAGAAGCGTTACATCTAGTCAGGCTAGGGACACCTATGCAACGGATCATTTCTTAGGCATGTAATATGGGTAGAAGACGATCACCATTGTCACGTTTTGGCAAATAAGAGCATGCATGGATTAAAATTATATCAAATCGAGCCAAACGAGTCAGACAAGTTCAATACTAATTCATTTCAATGATCAATCAAAAGCATGAAGACTCAAAGCTATCAAGCGCAAGCGACCATAGTTCGTACCTTGATACTAAGCTCGCTAGTTCTAGTCAAATAGAGGAATACTCACAGTGCCATTGCCTCGAAGCTAATGGAGTCGAATAAGGCCAAGCTGAACCCTGAGGTTTAAGAATACCTGACGATTAAGCGCCTTAGTGAAGATATCTGCCAATTGCCCTTCTGAAGATACATGAATAAGCTTTATGCCCTTGCGCTTCAGATAATCACGTGGAAAGTGTACATCGAGATATTAAGTCCTTGAATGATGTACTAGATATGTCTCGTGATCTTTTCTTGCCTTTTGCCCTGAAGAAGTCTTGTGCTTCTTCCTTATGTTGAAATGAGAGTAGCCGTAGTGGATCGCTCGTTACAAACAATCGCTAAGCATGAATCTTCTACTCTTCATTTCATTCTGCAAAGAAAAAGATCAATTCCTATGTTCCCTACGAAGCACACGCTTCGTGGGAACATTGTCCATAGCTATTGACTCACTTGTTTTATGAACAGGCTCATAATAGCTAGGATCATTAAGATCAAGCACAATATGAGGTCGCGCTTTACGAAGCGCTCTGTGCTTTGAAGCGCAACCGTTGTCAACATGTGAACGTTGATAACGTTGACGCTTGCCCTTGGATTTAGCCATTGACTTATAGGGCTTAGTTGGGGTATGCGCTTTTTTCTCATACAAATGATGCGCTTTTGCCCCATGAAACCACTGTTTGGTTTCTAAGGGTTGATCCTCAAGAACCTTTATTCTACCCTTCAAATGAGAGTTTTCACTCTTGTAGGCAGTTAGGTCTTGTTCAAGTGATTTGATTTTGGAAGAGAAATCACTTGATAGAGGAGAGCTGGATTTAGAGGAAGATTCTTGGGGTTCATAACCCAATCCAGGTCTAGCTTTCACAAAGCCTGTTTGAGGGACAGACTTTGCTTCTACTAGCTTAGTAAGAATGTCAAGCTTTGATATGATCTGATCGAGCTTTACATCCTTGGTTGAGTCAGAGTTTCTTTCCAACTCGCTTTCATGACAACGCTCACAGGATTTTGTCAAGAGAGTGGGGTTATCATGTAAGTGCTTGGAAAGCTCAACTACTTCTTCCTTAGAACTATTAAGTTCATCCAGAAGTCTCCTAGCTTCATCAGCTAGTGACTTATGATCAACCATTAATTCTTTTAAAAGATTGATAAGGTTGTGCTTGGGTAAGATTTCATAGTTAAGATCCGTTACCTCAACGTCAGAGCTAGAGTCTGAGTCTGATCTACTACCAGCCATCAAGCAGACACCAGCTTGCGCTCCATCATCTGAATCTCCATCAGATTCACCCCAGAGTGAAACAAAAGCTTGTTTAGGAGGGGGCTGTTTTACGGTGGAGCTTGCGCTTGGATTCACCTTTAGATGAGGACATGCTTTAGCAAGGTGTCCCTTCTCGTTGCAGTTGAAACAGGTGAACTCCTTGAGGTCGCGCTGCTTGGAGGTAGGATCGTGCTGATTGAAACACCCTGTTTCTTGAAGAATTTCTTCACAACCTTAGTCATCATAGCGACGTCCTTATCATTGTCGTCTTCTCCTTCTTCATCATTTTCAAGCTTTTTGAGTACACATGAAAGCTTGAGCGCTATCCCTCTTGTTTCTTGGTTTGAGTGCTTTTCCTCGTTGTTCTTGATTTCCTGCACTTTAAATTTACCTGCAAGAACAGAGATAGGCAATTCTCGGGTTTCCTTGGACTGAAGAAGAATTTGCTTGAGGGTTGTATACTTTGAGTTCACTCCATGAATGAACGCCATAGTATATTCCCAAGCTTTCTTCTCCATTCCAGCAGAAAGCATCTTGTCATACAGGATTTGACACCGAGAATGATAATCAGAGACGAGCTCAGTTTCCCCCATTCGAATGGAGCAAAACTCGCGATTAAGCTCAAAGATACGGTTGTCCTTCATATCATCACTGCCAGAGTGCATGTTTATAATAGCTTTCCACATAGCTTGAGCAGTGGGAAGGGACATTACCTTGTCTATATCTTTCCGTGAAAGAGCATTAAGAATGAGCTGTCGCGCTTTAGCATTCTTCTCCATGAGTTGGTACTCTTTTGCTTCCCATTTTGAGTCATCCGTCTCGGAGATCTTCTCATCACCTTTTTCAATAATCTTCCAGCACTGATAGTCCGTTTGCTGGATGTAGTTCTTCGTCATAGTGAACCACCATTCAAGTTCGCCTTCAACAAGGACATGGGGCTTGGCGAGAGAAATACCGAGGTTGAAACTGGCCATTTGTTCTAGACTTGATAATCCTTTTGAACCTGTAGAAGGATTAGTGCAAATAGCTAACCTGTAGCTCTGATACCAATTGTTGGTTTTGACACGTTGCCAAAGTAGAAAACACGTGTTTTGATCAGCTATTGTTCTCTGTCACTAAGGTTCATTAAGCCTTAGTTGCGCTTAACAAGGATTCAATTGCGCTTTGAATACTTGGGTTGCGCTTAACCTATGATGAACTATTAGTAATGAATTTACTAAAGTCCTTAAGTGCGGAAGAGGTTAGACAGACAATAAAGCGCGCTTTAAGTTGTTAAAGCGCATCAATATTTGCACACACCAGAATTTCCAAACGGTGAGAACCCTAAGTCACTACCTGATCGGGATAAAACTCACCACTACACTTGTATTGATTAAGAAGTGATTACAATCTCTCGCTTCAACACGAGAAGCTCACTCGTAAGCACTCTCTCTACAATACTCTCAGTTCAGCTCTGAAGAACAAAGGCACTCTCAACACTCTAAGCTTACAAACGAAATATCTCTTAAGCTCTCTCTAGCTTCCTATATTCTCTACGTTTGCAATATCTAGAGTAAATGAAATAGTACTCTATTTATACACAAGTCTGAAGCTAAACCTATAACTTAACCGTGTAACAAACAAAGACTAAACACAATGCCACCTCATCAATCTGTGTGCCTTGATCACTTCACCAGAATTAATCAACGGCTTGGAGTGATTTGGTTTTGTTCTTCATGTGTTGATCCACGCCACATAATCAATCCGTGTGCTTCGAGCTCTAACAAACTCTTGCCACGCTGGCGATCCCTGGAGTGGCGTCTCAAAGAGTGTAAAGTTCTTCTCGTACCTTCCTGTGCACGCAACTTGCACTCTCCCGCTTTACCAGCCTTCGTAGCGTGCAGATTTGTTCTCCTGCGCTCTGGCACACCCTAAGCTTCAGTGGAACCTCGTGGTCAACTTCCTTCAACTTTATTCAAGCGCGTATCTACGCCCTCGAAGCTCGATCACTCTTACTTCTTGGTCTTGAATGGATTTATTAAAACACCGTTTGCGAAACTTGCTTTCTCCGCTTGGTGTTAAGCGCGACTGTGACTAGTCAAGCGCATCTCTAAGTGACTTAAGCGCATCCTTACAAGTATGGCAATGACCTGGAAGGCTTAAAAACACTAAGAGATTAAACATATTAGTTTGTTATCATCAAAACAAAGAGAAATAGATTAAGCTTTAACACGACGATTAAAGCTCAACTAACACTATATATAATAAGATAACAAATATGTTAGATCAAGATCTATATAATTAATGTTACCAAATCATTATAATCTTAATATAGTTTATAAGATTTAGGGGTTTGATTATCTAATATAATAAACAATAATATTATTACAATTAATTTCTAGAAGATAAAGATTTCAAATAAAAACTAAAAAATAATCTAAAAAATCTCAACAAAATGTGTTAATTCTTTGTTCATATATAATTTAATATATAAATTAATAGATTTCATGATGTGACTGATGAAAATTAATAGCTTTAATAATATGGAAGATGATGTGACATCCTTGAAAATTGAAATCTTAATTGAAATAAATGTGCGAGCGACATGTCAACGGTTTTAATCT
This sequence comes from Phyllobates terribilis, assembly GCF_046119375.1. Taxonomy (NCBI): domain Eukaryota; kingdom Metazoa; phylum Chordata; class Amphibia; order Anura; family Dendrobatidae; genus Phyllobates; species Phyllobates terribilis. The sequence goes on along the minus strand of NW_027368287.1, from coordinate 21,498 downwards.
TAGGCGACGTAAAGCATGAGGACTCTCCTTTAGTATATAGTTAGGTTATCTAATATAATAATCAATAATATTATTACCATTAATATTATAGGTGTTGGATCGTTGTGACGTAACCGACTTAAGGAAGCGAGTGTCACTTCCCTAAATCTGATTCAGCGGAAACGTAATATGTAAAAGCTTAACAAGGTATTTATAGTGAAAACCTCAACACCAAATAGTATTGAGTAAAACCACTACCTTCTATTTCGTCACTAGAAGGATTTGAAATCCACACACTCTTTTTATTGGATTCCTTGTTCGTTACAAACAGAGAACTCGGACTAACCTAAGTCACTCTTCTCTCTCTCTCTCTCGTACACAAACTCAACCCTTACAAGTGTATGAATCTCTTAACCTATCAGCCTATCTTTTCTTCTTTGTATTTCACGCACACATACATAGAAATGTCGTCGTCTATTTATACTAAATAACTTCATATCAAGATACGTATCAATATCCGATCTTTATCTTCTATCTTGTTGGCCCTTGACCGGCCCAATACTTAAGTCTTCATATCTTTTGCGTCCGAGTATCTTCTCCAAAGATATCTTCGTTTGACATACCTTAACCGCTTGATTAGATATAATATATCTTTTCCGTCCGAATATCTTTTCCAAAGATATTCTTGTTCAACGCACTTCAACCACTTGTCTTGATAGATTTAATCCTTTGTAATCCTTTTATTTGCGTATCTCTTCCTTGACCGGTTTCTCATTCCTTAATGTGGAAAGATTTCTTTTCGATTTCGAACTCGCTTCCCTGATATGGAAAGTTTCCTAGCAAGGAAACTTCCCTAAAATAGCAACTGCATATAATAATCAGGTAAGCGAGTTAGGAAATGACTTGTCAACATAAAAACTAAGGAACCCTAACAAATTCCCCCTTTTTGATGGTGACAAACACTTTAAACATTTTAAGAATAATATCGAAGACAATAAAAAGATTTCACATAGATACTAGCTAGTTCCCCCTAAACGTCTTACGTATTCTACCTAGTAAGCGACTTCCCCCTCAGAATAGTATCTCCGTCAACTTTTCTCCCTTTTGGCATCATCAAAAAGCAAGATATGAGATGTGTGAAGCATAAAGCATGGCAGGAAAGCAAGCATTTCATAAGAACATACAAGGATGTCTTGCGCACGCAAGCACACCCTATTGTCTAACCCAACACATACAACAAGTTTTTAGAGTAGTCAAGCAAACAAGACACAAAAGGTGGAGCAAAATAAGAAAAAGAGAAGCAGAAGTTTAACAGCTGGGAATGGTGGTATGGGACAACACAGATCTGAGGAGAGAAAGTCACGCGGCATCTGAGTCATCCGCCGACTCATCATCTGGGGATCGCATGGAATGAACTTCAGCGTGTAATTTCTGGGCAATTTCAAGCAGAATAGTGGTCAGAGTTCGCAGGCGTTGCGTTTTAGCAAAGGTCAGGCCGGTCTTTGTAGTGGCATGGGAGCTGGATTGGCCGACTCCTTGTCCTGCGTTGTAGTCCGTGACCATCCTTCGGCAAGCCTAGCAAACTTCATCTTGCGAAGTGTCTCATCAGTTAACTTCTTAGTCAGCGTCAGATCCCCAGGCCTTTCCACATAGACGTCATGATAGATCAAAATTTTCTGATTATGGAAGGAAAAGGTAGAGCATGCGTCTTACTGTCCACCACGTGAGCCATATGCTTAAGTACGGTTTGGGGGAGGCTGGTCAGTTGGTGACGCAGAATGCTGTCTAGCAGAACAACATCCTGAATGAGAAGAACGTTCTTCTTCTGTTCGCGGGGTATGACATTGGATAGCAGCAACAAATGGAGGACCCTGGAGATTATTGGCATGGAGGCAGTGGAGAGTTCACCAGTGAGGGTGGCCGACTTTTCCCCTGCAACATTGTAGACAGACACAGCAGAGAAACCAGTGGGCCAAGCCCCTTTTGCATAAACAGCAGCCCCATCATGAGGAACATTCAGAATCAGTGCTAGTTCCCTACTAGTGACAGTATATTTGAGCCTATTGATCAAGAATGTGGCACACAGTCCCACGTCGCTCTCTGTTAACTGGAAGGACGAGTAAAACTGACGAATAGGATCGGCATTAATCGTTACCTGGGATGAGAAGAGCGAGCCCCATTGCTGAACATCAAGAAGTTCCTGAACTGGGCCAAGGAGATTTGCAGCAAGGTACTCTGGAGTGAAACGCATTTCCTTGATCAGTGACCGGGCTTGCATGTCACGGAGAGGGGATAGTGGTGGAGGAGAGGTGGGGCTAGGGGTCGAGGTTTCTTTGGGGTATGGGATAGGTTTCTTGCCGGCTTTAGCGGTGGTTTTGGCAGGTTTAGTAGCGGATCCACGAGTCTGACGTTTGGGCGGCGAAGGCATGGACGCTTTAGTTTTGGCCCGTTTTAGGGAGATTGGTTCGTCTTCGTCACTAGAGCTTAAGATGGTGACCTTCTTTCCAAGAATAACCCGTTGGGAGGGTGGAGGAGCACGTTGTTTGACCCGCTTCTTTCCAGTCCTGGTTTGGGAGGTTTTGGACCGGGTGGTAACATGTGGTGGAGGAGGAAATTGATAACGGGGTGGTGAGACTGTGCTGGCGGAGGAGATGCCAGAGGAGGTTGGGATGGCGATTTAGGTTTTGGAGATGGCGATTTAGGGTTTGGAGAGGGTGAATGAGTTTGGGGAGGGGATGAAGCGAGGTTTGGTGATGGTGAATGTGGTGGCGAAGGATCTGTAGAGGGTGATCGTCTGGTGGTGTACATGGCTACAGGTTTGAAAGGTACCATGGCAAGGCAAGGTTCCGATTCTTGAGTTTCAGCGGAGGGATGGGTAGGGTTAAGGATTACAGAGGAGGGTAAGGAGATTTTGGTGAGATCTATGTCGATGGCGAGTAGTTTAGCCCGGATGGTTTCGGCCGTGTCAGCAGAGGAGAAGGTGTTGTCCGCCATTAGTGGGTTGTGAGGGAACAGAGGAGGGTTGTGAGAGAAGAAGATGGGAGAAGTGGAAACGGTGGTGTGAGAGGGAGTAAGAAGGGTCTAGGTGTGTCAGCTTTTATTTAAATGGGTAAGGGGAGATGAAGAGCGCGGTCTTTTCAAACGTCCATCAATTTTTCTGCAGAGGGGGCGTTCACACTGGGCATATTAAATTCCTTCTTATGTGTCAGATATGGTCTTTTCAGCGCGAGATGACGACTAACTTGGTTACCTTGTCACTTACCTTCTTAGAAATGTGTTGATAGTGTAGGTATGTAATGAATGGGGACACGTACCAAAAACGGTTTCACAAAAAGATCATTACATACAAAAATATTATATATATGAATGTGTTTAATTGCATATAACATGATTAATCCAGTAAATGTATGAAAGAAAGGCTCATAGGATTGTTCATGCTACACAAGGCTTTGGGATACTGTAGATTTCCTCCGTCATTTGGGCTTATAATGTTGGGTTGAAAAATCACCGGGAGGAATCTTTTGGGCTTTAAAGGAAACACCTTTATGTTTTGCAAGCTTGAAATATCTAAAAAATGAGTAGTATGTGACTAGGAAAGTGACTAAGAGTGCGATGCATGGAAGGCAAATAGGTATAATCTAGACATGCTAATCTTTCAAGACATAAATTATGCAGCACACAATCAACACGTCAAGCATGATTTCACCCAATCATCGAGAGAGGCATATAGGAATAATATTTAGTTGAGGGAAGTCATACCAAGTTCCATACGAACCCCCTCAAAAGGTTCCCTGTTAAGTGTCTTTGTGAAGATGTCTGTAATTTGATTCTCTGTGCTACAGAAGTTCATTGAGACTATCCCCTTTTCCACACAATCACAAAGAAAGTGATGCCTGATTTTGATATGCTTTGTTCTAGAGTGTTGCATAGGGTTTTTAGAGATATTAATAGCACTAGTGTTATCACATAGTATAGGGACTGTATCAAAAAAAATGCCGAAGTCTCTTAGCTGTTGTTTAAGCCATAATAGTAGTGAGCAACATGCGGCTGCAGCTATGTATTCAGCTTCTGTTGTGGAGATGGAAACTGACGTTTGTTTCTTGGAGCCCCAAGAGACAAGACATGGTCCAAGGAATTGTGCCATTCCTGATGTAGATTTTCTATCTACCTTGTCCCCTACAAAATCAGCATCAGTGTAGCCGACTAGTGATAAGTCGCCTCCCCTTGGATACCAAAAGCATAGATCGTTAGAACCATTGAGATATCTGAGAATTCTTTTTACAGCATTGACGCGTGTCTCTTTTGGTTTTGCCTGAAATCTAGCACATAGACACACACTATACATAACATCTGGCCTACTAGCCGTTAGATAAAGCAAAGATCCTATCATTCCTCTATATAAAGTTTGTCAGCATCCTTTTCTCTTTCATCTTTACCTAAGGAATCATTTGGTGACATAGGTGTAAAGAAGGGTTTAGATTCATTCATACCAAATTTCTTGATGCATTCATTGATGTATTTTTGTTGATGTACCTTAGTCCCTTCCCTGAATTGAACTACTTGGAGTCCCAAAAAGAACCTTAATTCTCCCACTATACTCATCTCGAATTCGCTTTTCATAAGTTTGGTGAACTTAGTTACCAAAGCCTCATTTGTAGAGCCAAAGATAATATCATCGACGTAGACTTGAACGACCAGGGTATGCTTCCCTTCTTTGAGAAGGAAGAGAGTTTTGTCTATTTTCCCACGCACATATCCGTGGGAGAGAAGGAACTGTGATAGTCTTTCATACCAGGCACGAGGTGTTGTTTGAGACCATACAATGCCTTGTCTAACACAAAGACATGGTTTGGATGAGAGTGATCCTCAAACCCTGGTGTTTGACTTACGTACACTTCTTCTTTTAGCACACCATTTAAAAAGGCTATTTTCACATCCATTTGTTGCATTATAAAACCATGATGAGCAGAATATGCAATCAAGAGTCTAATAGCTTCTAACCTGGCTACGGGAGCAAAAGTTTCATCGTAGTCAAGTCCCTCCTGTTGATTATACCCTTTGACGACAAGCCTTGCCTTGTTTCTTGTGACATGTCCCTTGTCATCGAGTTTATTTCTAAATACCCATTTCGTGCCTATTATAGTTCTGTTCTCTGGCCTAGGGACAAGTCTCCAAACTTTGTTTTGCTCAAATTGATGAAGTTCCTCTTGCATTGCTTTTATCCAATCTGGATCTTTGAGTGCTTCACTTATGGTTTTTGGTTCTGCAAAGGAGACAAAGGCAGTAAATGCATAGGATTTAGAGTCAGTATTGTTTACCTGGTCGCCCACCTGGTCGGTTTCCGGATCACTTACTTGGTCGACTACCTCATCACCTTGATCCACTACCTGGTTGATTACCTGTGGATTTGTTCGGTTACCTGGTTGATTGCTTGTTTGATGGATATGTATGGCAGGACATTCATAGTATCTGAGGTGAGCAGGAGGTACGCGAATACGAGGAGCTAGGGAAGTCGTTCCGTGGCCCTCTGAATTGCTAGTGGTATTTGTTGGTTCCTCATTCTCCATTTGATTTTCTTGAGGCATGGACTCATTCTGTGAGTCTGAGTTTGAATTTTCTACTGGAGGGACGACAGTGACACCTTCCTCACTTGTGTTTTCTTCAGGAGACTCTGGTATTTGAAAGTCTTCATCAGCAGATAGTGGAGGTGCATTGATGTCGACAATCTCGGTTCCCGCCATTTTATGTTCGTCGAACCTAACATGAACGCTTTCCTCTACTTTCCTTGTTCGTTGATTGAAGATTTTGTATGCTGAGCTATGTGAAGAGTATCCCACAAAGATGCTTGGATCACTCCAAGTGTCGAACTTTCCCAAGTTTTCCCTTCCATTTATTAGAGCGAAGCACCTGCAACCAAACACACGTAAGTGACATACATTTGGTTTCCTTCCTTTGAGTAGCTTGTAGGGTGTCTTTTCAAGCATAGGCCTTAAAAAGGCTCTGTTTAGGATGTAGAAAGACGCATGTAGAGCTTCAGCCCAGAAGTTCCTGGGGACCCTACTGGCAATTAGGAGTGTTCTCGTCATCCCTGCCAATGTTCTATTCTTTCGTTCGACTACACCATTTTGTTGTGGAGTTCTAGGAGTCAAGAAGTTGTGATCAATCCCACACTCCCTGCATAGTGAGAGAAAGGAGGAGTTCCCGAATTCAGTTCCATGATCCGTGCGAATTGATTTCAATTTGCTCTCTAATTTGAGTTCAGTTTTCTTCTTCCACACCACAAATTCCGAGAAACATCTTCCTTTGAGGAAAGAAAGATAGTCCATGTATACCTAGAAAAGTCATCAACAATAACAAACAGATACTTGTTTCCACCACGGCTCAAGGTACACATGGGTCCACACAGATCCATATGAATCAGATCAAGAGGTTTGAGAGTGCTTACCTCTGTTTTGGATTTGAAAGATATCCTTGATTGCTTACCTCTTACACATGCACTACATACCCGGTCATTCTGCACCTCAAGTTTAGGTAGGCCTTCCACCAGTTCCTTTGAATGAAGCTTTGAAAAGAGTCGAAGACTGGCGTGCCCAAACCTTTTGTGCCAGAGATCGGAGTCTTCCTTCAGGGAAGCAAGACACACTTCCCTATCTGGGATGAATAAGGGATCGACTCTGTACACTTTCCCATCACAGATTCCTTTTAATATACCTTACCAATTTCCACATCCTTGACAATGCAGTCTTTGATAGTGAAGATGACCTCGTTTTTCCCTCCAAGGCAGAGCTGGGCGACGCTTAGAAGATCAAATTTTAAGTTGCTTACCAGATTCACTTTATCCACAGTGACATGTTCTGAGATACCTACTTGTCCTGTGCCGATTACCTCACCTTTGCTTTCATTTCCAAAAGTGATTGAGCTTCCGAAGTCCTTTTTAGTGAGTTGAACCAATTCCTGTTTCCTTCATATGAACTGAACATGCGCTATCTATATACCAAGAACTTTTCCTCACTTTTACCTGTATGAAAAACATTAGTTCTTATGAACCCAGGCAAGCTTAGGCTTACTGGGTTTAGGAGAGGCATGTTTGATCATATGTATAGGTTTATTGACCTTGACTCATCATTAGCGTTGACTTGATTTTCATTAGATGTCTTGTGAACTCTTTGCAACATTCTAATCCTTGAATATCATTCATGTTTATAGTGACCATCCTTGTCACAATGCCAACAAATTCTATGGCATTTCAGATTAACATATCTACCTTGTCCAGGCCAAATGGTTTTATTATTTTTCCTTGCTTCAAAGTCTATATGATTTTGTTGTTTGTTCTTAGAATGCTTAGTCCATATCTCAAAAGCCTTTTGACCATCAAACCAGTTGCTTGGTTTAGGTAAGGTAGATTCTCCTTTATCCTTAGAATTGCAGTGATTGCACCCAATACTGGAGCTACTACACTGATTATTTGGATTTGAAGTGTTAACTTCGTTTTCGAGTCGCTTCCCTTACCCTTACCTGCCATCTCTTCAACGTATCCTATCCCAGCTTTTGACGTGAATCTTTTAGAAAAGTCCCTTTTCAATTGTTCTAAAGTGAGATCGATTTCCATGCTTCTTTCTTTTCTGTTTCATCTTTCTTGAGTTCCTCTATCAACTTTCCTAGTGGCTTCCCTATCATTTTTCAGAACTTTTATGGTCTTATCTAGAGAAGCAATTTTTCTCTCTAATATGAGACAAACTTTTGCATTCTTCTGAAGTTGTGGAGGAAGCTTTCTCTAGGTTTTCACCTTTTCTGCCCAACCACTATTGTCCTCGAGCATATTTGAGATAGTTTTCCCCCTTCTCTTCAAGAGATTCATTTAAATTAGCAATTTTATTTCCAAGTTTTCTAATGATACTTATCAGATGCTCTTTGGTTTTTCCTTTTAATTTAGAAACTACAGTAGACTCAGTTACCTCATCGTCCGAAGTATCAACAGTTGCCATTAAGCAAAAATCTTTGGATCCGAGGGAAGCGTCTTTGTCAGAGTCAGAGTCTCCCCAGGTTGCCACCATCGCGGTTTTTCCAGCTTGTACAGGGGGTTCTCCGACCTTCTTCTTGAAGAAATTTCTTGCAAAGTGTCCTCTCTTTTGGCAGTGATAGCATATTACTTCCTTTAGGTCTTTGCTGCTTCCCTCCGATGAGCATTGAAAGTCTCTGTTCCCTTTCCATACCTTTTTGAATGCTCTTGTAATCAAGGAAATGTCCTCATCTTCGTCTTCAACTTCTCCTTCCATTTGAGCTAGATCAAAGGCCTTTCTATCTTGAGAGCTATGTTTTGGCTCTTCTCGCTTTCTCGTCGAGCATTCTTTCTTAGTTGGACTCCAGCGTTGCTTTGTAGACGGCCACTAAGTCTTCCAGTGTGATTGACTTGATGTCATTCTGGGCTTGTAGGGCGAGAGTTATCGAGTCCCATTTGGAGTTTAGAGCCTGTAGAAACTGATGTGTGATTTTCCAGTCGGGAAGAACTTCTCCCAGAAATTCTAGTTGTCCGACATAGCTTTGGAATCTGGAGTGAAGGTCTTCTAGGATTCACCTTTTTGTTGTGCCACGTTATCATAATCTTTTTGAATAGCCAGAATCCTGTTTTTCTTCATATCATCATTGCCTTCGTACATTCTCTGCAGTGCCTCCCAGATTTCGTGCACCATCTTGTAACGGAGAACCTTCCTCAGATCTGATGGACTGAGAGCCATGTGTAACACCTTCTTTGCTCTCATGTTGAGTTCCAAAGTCTTGTAGTCTTCATCGGAGTAATCTTTTTTCCTTTTTCTTCCAGCTTGGTTGTTGGGTTGACCCAGATCTTCTCATCACCGAACTCGACGACTTCCATAACTGGCCGTGAAGCGAACATACGTGGGATTCAAATTGTTCTACCCACCAATCATATTCTCCGTTTTTGAGTGCAGGAGGCTTCCAGAAGGAGTCATTGATTGAGTTGATTGAGGTCATTCTTTCAATTCAGTCACAACTTAGTACCAGGCTCTGGTACCAATTATTGGATCGTTGTGATGTAACCGACTTAAGGAAGCGATTGTCACTTCCCTAAATCTGATTCAGCGGAAACGTAATATGTAAAAGCTTAACAAGGTATTTATAGTGGAAACCTCAACACCAAATACTATTGAGTAAAACCACTACCTTCTAGTTCGTCACTAGAAGGATTTGAAACTCACGCACTCTTTTTATTGGATTTCTTGTTCGTTACAAACAGATAACTCGGACTAACCTAAGTCACTCTTCTCTCTCTTTCTCTCGTACACAAACTCAACCCTTACAAGTGTATGAATCTCTTAACCTATCAGCCTATCTTTTCTTCTTTGTATTTCACGCACACGTATATAGAAATGTCGTCGTCTATTTATACTAAATAACTTCGTATCAAGATGCGTATCAATATCCGATCTTTATCTTCTATCTTGTTGGCCCTTGACCGACCCAATACTTAAGTATTCCTATCTTTTGCGTCCGAGTATCTTCTCCAAAGATATCTTCGTTTGACATACCTTAACCGCTTGATTAGATATAATATATCTTTTCCGTCCGAATATCTTTTCCAAAGATATTCTTGTTCAACGCACTTCAACCACTTGTCTTGATAGATTTAATCCTTTGTAATCCTTTTATTTGCGTATCTCTTCCTTGACCGGTTTCTCATTCCTTAATGTGGAAAGATTTCTTTTTGGTTTCGAAGTCGTTTCCCTGATATGGAAAGTTTCCTAGTACGGAAACTTTCCTAAAATAGCAACTGCATATAACACTCAGGTAAGCGAGTTAGGAAGTGACTTGTCAACATCAAAACTAAGGAACCCTAACAATAAGAAATAAGGTTTTTAATAAAAACTAAAAATATTAAAATTAAATAATCTAAAAAATCTCAACAAATGTGTTAATTCTTTGTTGATATATATTTTTAATGTATATAAATTAATAGATTTGATGGCGTGAATGATGAAAATTAATAACTTAATAATATGGAAGATGATGTGACATCCTTAAAAATTGGAATCTTAATTGAAATTAATACGGGAACTATATTTCAGTTGTTTCAATTTTAGGCCGACACATAAACATGATGACTCTCCTTTAGTGAATAATTAATAATATTATTACCATCAATATTCTAGGAGATAAAGTTTTTAAATAAAAACTAAAAATATTAAAAAGTTAAATAATCTAAAAAATATCAACAAATGTGATAATTCTTTGTTGATATATATTTTAATGTATATAAATTAATAGATTTGATAACGTGGCTCATGAAAAGTAATAGCTTTAATAATATGGAAGATGATGTGGCATCCTTAAAAATTAGAATTTTAATTGAAATTAATGTGGGAATGACATGTCAACTGTTTTAATCTTAGGCCGACACATAAGAATGAGGACTCTCCTTTAGTATATAGATAGATAAGTGTGTTCAACTACAACATTATCCGTTGCAAAACAACCTACATTAGAAATTTATTGCGGTTTGTAAAGCTATTGCAGCAATTTTTCTCTGTTGCACAAACCGATGCCATTAAATTTTAAAAACCACTGCATGAGACCTAATTCAGCGGTTGTTTGACTTATTGTAAGTTTTTTTACCACTGCATTATTTAAGTATTGTACTAGTGATTCACTTAATATTGTGAACCTTTCACTTTTGAAGGCCTAGGATAAACACTAGCTTCTTCTTGTATTGCCTTTAAGCGATTATAATAAGAATAGAAAAACTATCTACACTTTTAGTTTTTCTCTTTCTAATACACCCTATCAAGTTCTCACTTGAATCCTTCTTACAACACTCGAAGATGACACTTTAACACTTATATTACAAAAGAGAGATAAAAGAATGACTTGTTATTCGTCTAGCTAATTCCTCTATGCTATTTATAGACTAGCTCTAGTCTAGCTTTTCTTAGAAGAGTTAGTCTAACCACGTCAGCAAGACTCTTCATTCTGCTTGGTAAGCAGAATTCCTCTTCTTGATATTGCAACAGCTACATCAACTTGTTGACCGCGTTTTGTCCAAGATACACGTGTAGGGTCGATAAACGTTGGTTTGCAACTAGCTCAACTTACATCTTTGTGGACTGTGAAACCTTAGCTTTAACTAAAGATTTTAACTTTGTGCCGAAATAAAGCTAGGAACAAGTAAATAATAAATTCCAAAACGCTCTTGATTTGATTACTCGTAGGGCTTACAACTGTTAGCGAACACACAGTTCTTTGTTTCTTCATAAACTCTCCTAACTATTGCCTAAGTCCTAAATCAAATGAACTAGCTCTCAACACTTTTAACAACAACGTTTAAAGAAGCTAATCTACGCTATTTATACTATGGCATAATCACCTGGAACTAATTACCGAAAAGCTTGATTAAAACATTAAATAAACTATTAAATCATAACTAACTGATTAAGATAACAAACTCGCTCTAACAAACAAGATCTCGAATCCGGTTATTCTTTGCGTATCATATCTTTCCCTTTATAGCGCCTTATAAGATATATTTCCATTTTATACGCGCTCGGTTCCCTTCACGTACTCGATTCCCTTGATCATGTCCTTCTTGTATAACGCTTTAGCTCTTCAATGCTCGGTTCCTTACTCTCTTTACTCGGTTCCCTCATGTGGCGTTTGGTTCCCTTGTTTCTGGTTAAGCGCGTAAAGAGCTATCCTTCTCGCTGGACTCGCTCTTCCTCCTTTACGGAAGCTCATTGATTCCATGCGCAAACCACCTAATTAACTCGAAGGCCTATTGTTTTCCTGTGATATCTCACTCGCTAAACACATTAGTATATAAGGTTGTTTCTTATCATTAAAACTGAGGCATTATTAATTGTATGAACTAAGAGGCTAGTTGATATAACCAACAAATCTTGATCTTAATCGTGCTCTGTTTATCTTCACGCTCTAGTTTTAATGTATTACACACGCGCTGAACTCATTACCTATTTGATTCTGCTTCAAGTGACTCTCTTGCATTTTAAACCTGATTCGCCCTTCTAAGTTCATGTAACACTTTAAACTCAAATGCAATTAAATGAATAAGTTGTCTTCATTAAAACTAGAGAAATCTAGATGAGACTTGACCAAAGGATGATCCCTTACATTCCCTTAGATAATAATTTCCCCTTTTTTAATGATGACAAACCTAAAGAACATAGTATGTCATTATATAGAAATGAATAATAGTTAAGCTTTAAGAAGATAGAACTTATAAAGCAACTAGATTTCAATTCCCCCTTAACCTATAACCACATCACATTTGTTCCCCCTTTTCTGACTAAGTACAAATAAGGGGAATTAAAGAGGATAGACTATCACGCTACTCTCTAGAGAAATGATAACATGTGAATTTTAATAGGAAAAGTAAGCATACAAACAACTAAGAATATAGAAAGTCAATATGAATTAACAAATGCACACTTGTATTAATATAATTACTCAAAAAGCTCACAAAAATATAGGCAGATAGACAGATAATCCTAAGAATACCATGTATAGCTAATGATGACTTTAGGGAACTGAGTTAAATGGAGATGAATCTCGCTCGCTCTTGGTTTCAAGAAGCTGTATTATTTTGTTGAGCTTCTCCTCCATAACCTCTGCGAAGGTCTTGATAGCACTATCGACTCTTTTATATGACTTGAGCTTGATCTGTAAGCTTGTCGTTTGCCTTTAGTGTTTTTTTGGAGACAGTGATGAAGGAATGAAGCATTTCAACCACCTCATTATTAGTTGAATATTTCTCAAGCCTGTCCAAGGCACTTGCTTGTGAGCACGTGATCAAAGGTCTTTTCTTTGGTTGACTTGTAAATCTCCAGATCAACCATGACGTGCTTGATTATTTAAGGGTAAGGAAGTGATGTACACGTCTATGACGGGTATATTAATATAGTTTTAGCATATATTTGTTCTAATATTGAGCTGTATTATCGTGTATTTGGTGCGTATCACTTTACGACCATCTATTCCTTATTATGATGATTTTATGAAGATTTAGAGTGAAGAGAAGAAAGAAGATAAGTGAAGACGAAGACGAGCTTATTGATGATTTCAAGACAAAGATGAAGGATTCGGAAGACTGATCTCTCGGTGGCACCCACCTGTGTCTCAGCGGCCACCATCGATGGAGTTTCTAGGATTTCCCACATTCAACCGGCGACGGCCGCCAATTGTTAGAGGCGTTTATTGATCGCTAGAGATTCGACATGGAAATTTCCTTTATTTTTTATATTTTCTGAAACTTAGTTAGTTAGTTAGTTTTTAAAATTTTCAAGATTTGTTTTAGTATTTTATTATTATTATTATTAGAATATACTTTTTAGGGTTTGTTAAGTTGGTTATTATCAGCCACTTTTCAATTATCAAGTTACGTAGAAGTTTTCACATCAGTTTGACTTTGCTTTGTAAATCCGCTATGGAGAACTAAACACCTTTTTCTTAGTATAGTTAGTGGAAATTTTAGTTTGTGACTGATGTGAGTTTATCTAGTTTTTATCTATGCAAAAGTTGTGTTCTTTTCTCTTGAATTGAATGTTCATTGATTTATTGGTTGAGTTCTAGACTGATCATCTAGGATTGAATTGATTATATCATATTGCTAGGATAGATTAAACTTGCTTGATGCTTTATATTCCTTTGAAGCACATATATTATTCTAGAATCTATTTATGCTAGGATTTTATATGTAGACAATTGAATTATAGGATAACCGCTCTTCTATTTCTGTATCCTGGTATTCTTTGCTTAATGCCTCCTTTGGTTTGAATCACTGATAGGTTTTCGTGGTTAACTGATTAGGATAAGACTATTATCACAGTGGTTTTAATCACCTTTGTACACGAATAGGAAGAATGCATAAAGATATTTAATCTTTGATTTACTATGATAATCATCACTGCTGAATACTCAAACATAGCTTTGCTAAGAATTATTTCCTTCCATTGATAACTTCTTTTTTTACGTCTTTCTAGTGATAGATTTTATACAGTCCCTTTCTTTGTTACTACGATTTGCTTAATTAAAAATAATAAAAAATTAATAAAGCCTCATATGTGATCCGACTTTCGCTTTTCCTATATTACATGTTATTAGATTTTTTATAATAGTTTAGGTATAATAATTGATGAAGTTCCCTGTCTCACAAACTTTTCATCAAAATGCTTTTGTGTTATCAATTTGGCGTCGTTTTCGGGGATGCAAAAATTGATCAATAATCTTTGTTTGGTTTCTTTAAGCATATCTTGGTCTGAACCATTTACATGGTACACGCCATTTCTATTGATTCTTCCCTTGTTGCTTCAATTGCAGATATCGAGCGTAAGTTTCGTCATTTACGGAGAGATCGAGCATGTGATTTGGAAGAGGGAGAGGAAGAATTTGTTCGGTATTTTTTTACAGAGGTTGAGATGACTGGAAGAGTGACATTGGAGTCTTGGACTGTTCCTAACTTGTGGCTACCAACTAGAGCACTAGCTCTTCCTGACCTTCCCGTTGGCAAAAGGTTCGAGCTGAAAACTGGGGTAGTTCACTTACTACCAAAAGTTTTCGACACATCAATAGAAGATCCAATTCAATATTTGGACGAGTTCGTAGAGGTTCTCACCAATTTAAGGCCTTTCGATGTGGATGAAGATAAAATGAATATGAGGTTCTTCTCCTTTTATCTTAAGGGTTCAGGATTAGTATCATCCACTGGCACCAGGAAGTGTCACTAATTGGGTAAAGATGAAGGAGATTTTATTAGCAAAGTATATCCCAACAATTAAGTCCAATTCTTTGAAGAAAAAAATATGTAAGATCGAACAAGCTTCTAAAGAGTCTCTATTTGATTACTTTGAGAGGTTCAAAAGTTGATCAAAAGATGCCCCTATCATGATTACCAAGCGCACGACCTGATTTTATATCTTCATGGTGGTTCCTACGAGGATGACCATTGAATGATTAATGTTGTGTGCCATTATATCATATTGAAATTGACTTATGAGGATGTTCTTGCTATCTTCGCGACCTTAGCTGAAGACTCTGGGCAATACACTGGTAGAAGCTTGAGTAGAAGGAATGTTTGAAGTGCAGCGCAAGTAGATCCACATGAGATTGCACTTCTAAAGGAACAAATTAGAAGGTTTAAGATTGTTGACACACCTCAGTAGGTAAGTCATATGAATCTTGTGGAGATGAGCTCCAACCTACTGATGCGTTTAAGAGGAAGTTAATGCATTTGGGTACGTGCCTTACAATGGTCAATACAATCAAGCTTGGAGAAATCAACCAAACATTAAGTGAGGAAACATAGAGACCTCAACAACAATCATATGACGAGATTATAAGAGCATTACCGACGAGCAAAACTGATCTGCAAAATGGCTTGAAGCAAGTGACTCTTGCTAATGTGAAAATCCAAGAGAACCAAGGTAACTTTGAGAAGAAGCTCATTCAACTGACCGATGTTGTTAGGAAGATTCAACAAAAAATTGGGTCATCTCCATCACAAATGGAGAAGAATCCAAATATACGCAATAAGAGTACCTTGGAAGTGTGCTTTGATGATGTTAAGGATGATTTTGAGGCCAATATGGAATGAGTTTGAGGAGGAATTCATCCTCAATGATGAGCTGAAAGAAGAACAAAATCAAGAGGAAATTTGGTTTGGACCAGCGGAGCCCGCCCCTATGATTCTGATGCTCGTCGGTTAGTTCTCATACTTAACAACAAGTGGGAATCACCGCCCGATGCCCGCTGCACCATTTGGAGCGTTTGTTGTCATAAGGAGCAAAATAACACCGGTGACCTCCACTTGAATTTCGGCGCATGATGCTGGTCTGATGGCCAAGAAGTGGAAATTGACACTGGCGCCCGCCGCTTGGAGAGGAGCGCCATCCACCGTGCTGAATAAGATAATGCCGAACCCTCCCCTTTCCTTTAGGCGCCCTTGTTGACTTGAGATTGAGAGTGAAGATTCTAATGAAGTGGATACCGGCGGCTGCCCTATGCTTTAGGCACCCGCCGCCGACCTATTATCATATTAAGACGATTCTCCATCTTCTGCTAGTGATGCAAGCGTCAATTCCTACGTTGATCCATCTGTCTTCAAATCATTAACTAGGAATTTGACATTGCCTACCGAGAACTTTGTGATCAAAGATGCACCATTTCCAATTGCTTGAACACACCCTTGTATGTAGAGATGCAAGCAAATCCAGTTGTGGCTTGATTTCCATATGGGATTGCCAAGCGTAGAGAGGAGCAAAGGATCCGATCTCTAAAGAAGAAGACAATAGATGAGCAAGCTTATGTGGTGCTCCAACAACGCCTACCTAAGAAGTGTGAAGATCCTGGGATGTTCACAATCTCGATCACCATTGGGAATGAGAAGGCTAACCGAGCTTTGCTCAACTTAGGTATGTCAATCAATGTCTTACCTTCTTCTCTATATTATTCATTGGTCTTGGGCCTCTGAGCTATACTAGAGTCACGATTCAATTGTCTGACAGGTTTACCTTTCCTCACTGACTTTTACATCATCCAAATGGATTATGAGGAGAAAGTGGTACCTATAATTTTAGGTATCCCATTCATGAGAACATCAAGTGCGGTAATTGATATACGAGAAGGTACGACTACGGTGGGATATGGTGGTAAGACCGTCAGTTTTAGCATTGATGGAACAACCACTACTAAACCATCAGTTTAGCTAGTATTCAGGATTGAGATAGTTGTACGGGCCGAGAGAATTCTATAGATAGAGGTATGAGCAAGTTGATGCTTAATACTAGAGATTTTTTGGGCATTTACCCCACCAGATTGACCTTGCAAGGAGAACATAGCTCCCTAACTAATGTGCAAGATAATCTGAAAAGTATAGAACAATCCCTAAAAAAGTCTAAGTGTGAGGGAATGTATGTGAAGTCCGTTGCAAAGGCTTAAAATGCCTAGAATTAAACACCAACATGGACGTACCCACAAGTTTTTAGACTTAAATTGTCTATTGTTTTGGCAATCTAAGGCTCCGAAATACTCAGAATCCTTAATGTGAGTTGAGCACGGGAGTCGTGCCATGACTCTACCTAAGGCCCCAACCCGAGCGAGGTAGTTTTCTTTCCCTTAGTTTAGTAGATTAATTTCATTTTTAATGAAGATTGAGTCGGCCCGAGTCAATTTTCCGCCACATATATTGAGTTACAATGTATAAATTTGTTTTTGTCTTTTGAGTAATTATTTTCAAAACCGAGTGAAAGTGAGGTTTTGTGAGGAAAAAAATCTGAGCGGAAAAGACTACAACCTATAAAAATAAAGTGTAAAAGAATAGAGAGGAAATAAAAAAATAAAAAATGTTTTAGAGGGATGAGATAAAAACAGAGAGAAAAGTCTAGAGTGTGAAAAGAAAATTGAATGAGGGAGAATTTTACTAGTGAGTCGTTTGAGGAGATTGAATACAAAAACAAGAGTGTTGTGTGAAAAAAGAGTTGAACGAGTGTTGGGAGAGTTTTTGAAAGAAAATATGAAATTAAAGATACATCAAAAATTCCAATTATACCCCATCCTTATTCACCTTCTTCTTCAAGACACATCCTCCATAAACCCAAATGCATAAAACCTACATAACCTTTCTCCCTCTCTTTCCTAATTTGCATCCATATATATATATCCATTTCCCTAACCAAGAACCCATCAAAACACCACAAAAACCCCAAACTCTGAAATCCCCTTTCCCCTCTCCTTCAAGTTCAAGAGAAAAGTTCAAGTTTATACCCCGTCTAGAAATTGGCCCCCGTTGCTACCCATAGGCGTCTGCCGATGGAAACCCAAATTTAAAGATTCTTGGAGATTCAAACTAAAGTTGCTCGCTCCACCACTTGCATTAGGTTCGTGCTGCCCCAATCTACATTTGACGTTTCATTTGTCCAATCCGGAGTCGATTTGAAGGCGTGGCGAGAATTTGAAGTGTTTGGCAAGTTTTCCAACAATTTTCAAATTTGTTTGAAGTTTTTCTTGGTAGATTCCGGTGCCCTTCTATAGATCCAGTTCCCACCCTCTAACATCTGAAGTTCGTCCCTCCGACCTCCATAAAGTTCGAGCTTCCGCCGCTATTCTTCAAGTTTTCATAATCGAGCAATTTCCAGTGGGCGTGCCCACCGGAAATTACAAGCACCTTCCGACGTGACTGCATCTCTTTCAGCCCCCTACCGATTGTATCTAGCGCCCACCGCTTGTCTCTAGCGCACGTCACCGCTCGTATTCTCCATTTCCGCGGTACTTTCTTTGACTAGGATTTTCCATTACTTTCAGTATGAGTACTTCACACCGAGCATCATCCTCCAGGGCCGGTCCAAGTCATGCTCCACCATCGAAGAAAGCCAAGAAAGTTATCCACTAGGCTATGATTTGGGTTAATGTGGGATCCTGAGATCTCATGAGTACTATGTTCTTCAACTGTGACTTAATGAGGGAATTGCGCATCAACGATTGTTTGAGAGAGATGCTCAACCACTGTGGACTAGGCGCATTCTACGAGTATTCAACTCCAACTTTTTCAAGATGGACACAAGAGTTTCTATCGACTATCAAGGTTGATACGTAAGGACAGAGGCTGCGCTTAGCTTGAATGGTACAAGCCCCACATTGAGGGTGCGGGTTCTGGATGAGGTTTTTGGTATTAATTCTACTCTGGTTCAGGGCGATTGGATGGTGAAAAATGGACCGTTTGATTTCTGGTTTTATTCTACCGGGTCGACCTACAATACCGCGACTAGAAACTATAACTACCAATGGTCTCATCCGTGGGTTCGTCTCGCTCATAAGGTGATACGAATGGAGTTTTATGGCCACTCGGAGGTGAACAAGATGTCTCGAGTGGATTTGCGTGCTATGTGGACTAGGATGCGGAATAGTTCTGCGGTGCTTGATGGGGTGACAATATTTTTGAGGAGTTGTGAGAAGTTTCAAGGAGAGTTGGGAGGTAAAATTTGCTTGGGAGGAATGATTACACTAATTGGAGATGCTCTTCGTATGGTTTGTCCTCTGGAGGCTCCCGTTTTCCGTAAGTTCCGGTTCGATGCAATACGTATGAGTGATTTTCACATCCTACAGACTAACCAGAAGTTTATTATTGTGGGGAACAAGCAACCCCAGCCGCATGGCATGCACTATTATCTCTTTGGTGCTCAAAACATTCATAGTCTTGCACTTCCACATTCCCGAGCTTGTGATATTCCCAAGTACCCGGTATCAGGATTGGGATCTACATGCATTTGCTGGTGCTATGTACCTCTTATTGTTGAGCCTGAGCCAGTGCCTATGGATGTTGACCATGGTAGGCAGCCTTATGAGTGCGTACAAAGTATGGATCAATGTTTCACCGAGTATACGAAAATCCATGATACTTGCTAGACCCAATGTGGCGAGAGATGGCTAATTTGATATAGCAGATGCATAATTGGGATCCTTTTGCTAGGTCTTAGTAGTCGAGCTATGCACCACCACCACCTCAGCAGTAGTGGTATCTTTTGTTTGATATTTACATTGAGGACAATGGTTATTTTAAGTATATGGGAATAGATGTTTTTTTTTATTTATCTGTTTTTTCTCCAAATCTGAAAATTAAAATAAATAAATAAATAAAAGTGGAGAAAATGAAAGAGCCAAAATTAAATCTTGGGATGAGTAAATCCTTTCGGAATGCTAAAGCAAACAAACATGTAATCTGGCTAGCATTAGGCCTCGTGATAGGCAGTGTTTAGTACAACATAGAAAGTGGTCGTTAGGATCATTTACTAGTGATTTGGCATGATTATGGCGCGTATTACCGTGATCCGAACCGAGCGAAGCAAATGCGTTGAACAAGATGATTACGGACATTCAAGGAAGAGGATTGTCAAAGAAACGAAACCGTATCCGCGCACATAAGGACGCGACTGCGCTGGACAGCAGAGGAGCAGGTGCGACCACGCCATAGGTGGCGCGACCGGGACACCGGACATGGACCAAAGTCAGAAAGTCGGCCGAGGCGCGACGACGCCAACGCACACATGCTCCCGCCCTTGTCGGGCCGAGACACTCCAAAACCCGTTTTCACCGGGACTTCAGTTTGGGCTTTGGACTATTTCCTGATGGAGTTTTGGGATGATTAGTTTAGTTTAAGTTTTTCTTGTAGGGTTAATAAATAGAGAGAGATAGCCTCAACCCTAATCATATTTATCTTTTATCATTTTCACATTTTCATTTTACGTAGTTTATTTCGCAATGAGCCAGGAGTAGTCTCCTTTACTTTGTTCGATTGGTGAAGCCAACAGGCTGATTAAATGTACGATTTCTATCCTTTGGTTCTAATAATATATCCTAGTTTTCTTTATCTCTCTTTCATATATTGTTGATTAGATTGAATTACCTATCTAGATTAATCACCTAGGTTGTGTAAGTCAATTTCACATAGCTAGGCTTGCCTTGTCCGAGTTGGAGAGTCTTGCCATAGAGTAGCAAATCAATTACCTAGACTAATTGAACTTGTAGTTGTGTGGAGGATAATCATGTGTTATCATCCAAGTGGCACTGCATATTTCTATTTATTCTTGAACTCATTGATGCATAGGGATTAACCTTTGATAGTTTCAGGGTTGTATTTAGGTAAGGGTTGTTAGGACTAGTTGGACTAATTAACTACATAGGAACAAGGATTAGGGAAACTAGAGGATATATAAGCATTAGGAGAGAACCCAAATAGAAGAAGTCAATGATCATTTAATCAACTTGTTAGGTGGATGCCAGTTGTGCAAAATGTTTTCCCATATTTGTCATAAATCAGTCATTTGTTAGTTTAGTTCGAACCATTTCCCCCCTTTCGTTACTTTTAGAGTTAATTGAATTCAATACCATAAGATTTGATCTCCTTGATTCCATGTGGGATCGACCCCTACTTACCGCTTTACTTAGGTAGAGTAGTTAGTTGGGATAACTACTTTGTCAGGGCTAAACGACACCTTGTCAAATTTGGCACCATTGCCGGGGAATCAGATTTCTTTTCTTGCGGTATTAATTTAATTGACTCTGGTAGTAATTAGTGTATGGTCATCACTTGTGCTACTAATCATTCACTTGTTGAGCTCATCCTAGAGATTGAGAGGACTGTTAGAAGGAATAGAAGAGGAAGGACAGTAATGATTAATAACTAGGATAACCAACAGACCCCTGAGCAGTTGCATGAAAATCAACTGTTGATGAACAAATTCTTAGAGGCCTATGCTCACAAGAACAATAATGTCGGAAATAGACGTTGTTGGAGCGTACCACTCCCAATATGACGCGGCAGCCCCAAGCGGTGGTCCTACCACCATTTGCTCATGGAGTTACCTTCGAACTCAAGTACGAGGTGATAAACTTGCTTCCGACATTCCATTAGCTGTCTGGGGAGAACCCCATCATGCAATTGAATCAGTTTCACAACATATGCATGACCATGAAACCGATCAATGTGTCGAAACAACAGATTAA